>NC_079439.1:38624577-38729577 GCF_903798145.1 Danio aesculapii | reverse complement strand
ACAGAAAAGCAACCCTGTTCCTAGAAATTTTCTCTATCACTTTTTATTTCTGTATCCAATCAATTGTTTAGATTTAGAGCTTAATAGACAAATAGATGGCACGCAGGAACCCAGAGTTGTGATTTGGTTATGGAATTAAAGTCCTCTCTTGTTAGTGTCAACACTACTGATGACCTGCACTGAAAAAAACTTTCAAGCAACACTTCATTCAATTAAAAATGTATCTTTCATTTCAGTTTAATTATTTGTTTTATTTTTCAAGTAAAATATTTAAGTTCAAAACATAGTTAAATATAAATGTTTTTGATTAAGAGCTCAACTAAGAAATATGTTTTGACCAATGTAAAATGTTAAGGTTATTCATACTCAATATGCTCGATACTTTCAAAAAATATTGCTTAAGGCAAATGATTTTTCATTGGCTCAAGTGATCAAATTTAGATGTGAAACCATTACCCAATTTTTTTTTTATTGGATGAATGAACATTTATGGGAATTGTTGATTTGTTTAAAGCTATATCTTTTTGTTTAGAACAAAATGAGAACTTAAATTAATTGACTTTCTTTAATAAGACAAATATGCTTTGTACCAGGTAATATAAAATTGTTCTCATGGAGATAGAAAATATTGTTTAAGGCAAATGATTTATTTTTCATTAGGTCAAGTGATCAAATGCAGATCCATTTCCCTACCATTTAACCCTATTACCTTTAACCAATACCATAATTTTTTTAATTGGACGAATGAAAGCTTTTTTCCAGTGTAGAATTAATCTATCTATCACATTGTTGAATTTTAGACAATATAACAGCAATGATTATATGGAAATAAATGGCTATTTCACTTTACATTTATTACTTTATATTTTTGCTGCTGAGAATGACACAGTCCGCCACCATTATTACCTTTTTTCACATATTCAGATTTTAAGATGCTTAAATTAAAACCTGCTCAGACCGCCTCCTCTTCCTCTGCCTCTTCCTCGTCCTCTGAATGTTCCCCTCAATGTGAATGAGGTCTGATCAAATTGTTCACCAGTCTATGAAACAGATTAAATCACAGTACAAATCTTTCATAAAAACAAAGTCACATATTTTTAAAAGAACTCAGTACCAACATTTTCAATTGCTTAAAGGGATAGTTCACCCAAAAATGAAAAGCTCCTCACCATTTACTCACCCCCAAATGGCTGCATACATTTATGGGTTTCTCTTTTCTGTTAAACGAGGAAGAAGATATTTTAAAGAATGTTAGAAACCAGCAGCCATTGATTTCAATATTAGGAAAACTATTGAACGTCAATGGTGAATGATTTCTGACATTATTAAAAAATATCTTCTGTTGTGTTCAGGAGAAGAGGGGAACTCCAAGATTGGTACAAGGAGAGTACATGTTGTTTTTTATATTTGGGTGAATTATTCCTATAACCCTATTTTAAACACAGAAACAAACAATAAGATGATTCATACCGTTGCAGTTGCTCTGTTTAATGAACCCCGTCTCGACCCCATGCCCCTCGATGATCCCCTCAAACCTCTCCTAAAACCTCTCATCCTGCCAGGACCTGAAGGACAAATTTCTTTGAGAAAGTGTTTATGCTGTTCAGTTCAAGCATTGTTTAAAACAGCCAATAGTCCAGTCTGTTATAAATTTAAAAGATGAGTCAAGTATGAAATGCTTGCCTTGGTACTGTTGTGCTCCTCGTCTGCGTCCCCTCTGCTGCTGTGAAACCTGGTTGAGTTTCTTTAAGAGGTTGTTCCTGTTAGTGGAACGTTTAGTTTTAGCTCTGTTGGCCTGCTGCTCTTTCTTATTAGGGACCGAGCACCGAACGGTGCAAGGCCCTATTGGAATTGCTCCGTTTATTATTATTATTATTATTATTATTATTATTATTATTATTATTATTATTATTATTATTATTATTCTTCTCCCGAATGAATCGCGATTTTGAGGGTCTAAACATGCCCGAAAACTCACGAAAATTTGCACACGCCCCAGAAGTGGCGAAAATTTACGTTTGTTATAGGCTTCGGAAGTGGGCGTGGCAAAATGACTCGACAGCGCCACCTAGAAAATTGATACGGACAAGCCCCCGAGCCACGAATCACGCACATGCACGAAAATTGGCACACACCTCAAACATGCCAAGACCTACAAAAAAGTCTCAAGGAGCGATATCTCAAACCCAACAGGAAGTCGGATATTTATGGCTTCCTGCGGCGAAAAAGTGGCGATTTTGCCATTTCCAGGCGTTGTACTTTAACGAACTCCTCCTAGGGATTTCATCCGATCGACACCAAAATTGGGTTATGTCATCTAAAGGCCTTGGCGATGTTAAATTGCGAAGCTTTAGAGTTTTCGTCTATGGGCGTGTCCGTGGCGGCCTCGTAAATTTTGACGACTCGCCATGAAACATCAAGTTGTTATAACTCAGGCATGCATTATCCGATCTGCCTCAAAATTCACACGTTTGATAACCGTCCTGACCTGAACACGTTTACATGCCAATATCCCGATACAGTTATAGCGCCACCTGCTGGCTACAGGAAATGACATGATTTACAGTGAAACAAACTCCTCGCACAAATTTCATCATATCAGCACCAAATTTGAGTGGTGTCATCTGAAAGCAGTATCGATGATATATTGTGAAGGTCTAGAGTTTTCGTCGATGGGCGTGTCCGTGGCGGACTCGCAAACTTTGATGATTCGCCATGAAACATCAACTTGTTATAACTCAGGCATGCATGATCCGATCTGCCTCAAAACTCACACATTTAATAAGTGTCCTGACCTGAACATGTTTACATGCCAATAACTTGATACAGTTATAGCGCCACCTGCTGGCAACACTAAAATTGCCTATAACTCAGCCAAACAATATCCGATCTGCCTAAAACTTCACATGGTTGATAACATTGCTTTCCTCAAGACAACTACATGCATATATTGAGTCACAGTCATAGCGCCACCTGGTGGCAACAGTAAAATTGGCTATAACTCAGCCAAACAATGTCCGATCTGCCTGAAAATTCACATGGTTGATTAAAATCCTCTCCGGAAGACATCGATATAACAATCTTGAGTCACAGTCATAGCGCCACC
Source organism: Danio aesculapii (assembly GCF_903798145.1). Lineage (NCBI taxonomy): Eukaryota > Metazoa > Chordata > Actinopteri > Cypriniformes > Danionidae > Danio > Danio aesculapii. The sequence continues at coordinate 38,726,471 of NC_079439.1, read as the reverse complement.
TGCTGACGGGAGCAAGTTTTGCATAAATCTGTGATTTTCTCAGATTTTTTTATGTATCGGCCTAAATTATTATTGTTCGCGGTTCTCTGTCGTCCTACGGCCGCCGGGCGGCGGTGAGCCCGGGTGCGAGGTCCCTATCATCGCTGCTTGTTAGGGACCGAGCACCGAACGGTGCAAGGCCCTATTGGAATTGCTCCGTTTATTATTATTATTATTATTATTATTATTATTATTATTATTATTATTATTATTATTCTTCTCCCGAATGAATCGCGATTTTGAGGGTCTAAACATGCCCGAAAACTCACGAAAATTTGCACACGCCCCAGAAGTGGCGAAAATTTACGTTTGTTATAGGCTTCGGAAGTGGGCGTGGCAAAATGACTCGACAGCGCCACCTAGAAAATTGATACGGACAAGCCCCCGAGCCACGAATCACGCACATGCACGAAAATTGGCACACACCTCAAACATGCCAAGACCTACAAAAAAGTCTCAAGGAGCGATATCTCAAACCCAACAGGAAGTCGGATATTTATGGCTTCCTGCGGCGAAAAAGTGGCGATTTTGCCATTTCCAGGCGTTGTACTTTAACGAACTCCTCCTAGGGATTTGATCCGATCGACACCAAAATTGGGTTTTGTCATCTAAAGGCCTTGGCGATGTTAAATTGCGAAGCTTTAGAGTTTTCGTCGATGGGCGTGTCCGTGGCGGCCTCGCAAACTTTGATGATTCGCCACGAAACATCAAGTTGTTATAACTCACGCATGCATTATCCGATCAGCCTCAAAATTCACACGTTTGATAACCGTCCTGACCTGAACACGTTTACATGCCAATATCCCGATACAGTTATAGCGCCACCTACTGGCTACAGGAAATGACATGATTTTACATTGTAACAAACTCCTCCCACAAATTTGGTCATATCAGCACCAAATTTGAGAGGTGTCCTCTGAACACTCTAGCGATGATATATTGTGAAGGTCCAGAGTTTTCGTCGATGGGTGTGTCCGTGGCGGCCTCGCAAACTTTGATGGTTCGCCACGAAACAGGAAGTTGTTATAACTCAGGCATGCATGATCCGATCAGCCTCAAAACTCACATATTTGATCACCGTCCTGACCTGAACACGCTTACATGCCAATATCCCGATACAGTTATAGCGCCACCTGCTGGTGCCACCTATGAAAATTAAACGGACAGGCCCCCAAGCTACGAATCTCGCACACGCACGAAACTTGGCATACACGTCAAACATGCCAAAACCTACGAAAAAGTCTCTTGGAGCGAAATCTCAAACCCAACAGGAAGTCGTATATTTTTAGCTTCCTGCGGCGAAAAAGTGGCGTTTTTGCCATTTCCAGGCTTTGTACTTTAACGAACTCCTCCTAGGGATTTCATCCGATCGACACCAAAATTGGGTTTTGTCATCTAAAGGCCTTGGCGATGTTAAATTGCGAAGCTTTAGAGCTTTACTCGATGGGCGTGTCCGTGGCGGCCTCGCAAACTTTGACAATTCGCCACAAAACAGAAAGTCATTATAACTCAGGCATACATGATCCGATCTGCCTCAAAATTCACACAATTGATAACCGTCCTGACCTGAACATGTTTACATATCAATATCCAGTTAAAGTTATAGCGCCACCTGCTGGGAACAGTAAAATTGCCTATAACTCAGCCACACAATGTCCGATCGGCCTGAAAATTCACATGGTTGATTAAAATCCACTCCTGAAGACAACTACATGGCAATATTGAGTCACAGTTATAGCGCCACCTGCTGTCAACAATAAAATTGCCTATAACTCAGCCAAACAATGTCCGATCTGCCTGAAACTTCACATGGTTGTTAAGACTCATCTCCTGAAGACATCTACATGCCAATATTGAGTCACAGTCATAGCGCCACCTGCTGACAGTAGGTAGTTTGGCTTATAACTCATCCACACAATGTCCGATCAGGCTGAAACTTCACATGTTTGATGAGTTTCCACTACTGAAGACATCTACATGCCAATCTTGAGTCACAGTCATAGCGCCACCTGCTGACAGGAGCAAGTATGGCATAAATCTGTGATTTTCTCAGATTTTTTTATGTATCGGCTTAAATTATTATTGTTCGCGGTTCTCTGTCGTCCTACGGCCACCGGGCGGCGGTGAGCCCGTGTGCGAGGTCCCTTTCATCGCTGCTTGCAGCTTTAATTATTATTATTATTATTATTCCGCCCCTAATCGGGGCACTTTTGAGGGTCTAAACGTGCTCGAAAAGTCACGAAACTTTGCACACACATCAAACGCGGCGTAAATGGTCGGCTGATATGGGTCTCGGAAGTGGGCGTGGCAAAATGACTCGACAGCGCCACCTAGAAAATTGATACGGACAAGCCCCCGACACACGAATCACGCACATGCACGAAAATTGGCACACACCTCAAACATGCCAAGACCTACGAAAAAGTCTCAAGGAGCGATATCTCAAACCCAACAGGAAGTCGGATATTAACAGCTTCCTGCGGCGAAAAAGTGGCCTTTTTGCCATTTCCAGGCGTTGTATTTTAACGAACTCCTCCTAGGGATTTCATCCGATCGACACCAAAATTGGGTTATGTCATCTAAAGGCCTTGGCGATGTTAAATTGCGAAGCTTTAGAGTTTTCGTCGATGGGCGTGTCCGTGGCGGCCTCGCAAACTTTGACGACTCGCCACGAAACATCAAGTTGTTATAACTCAGGCATGCATTATCCGATCAGCCTCAAAATTCACACGTTTGATAACCGTCCTGACCTGAACACGTTTACATGCCAATATCCCGATACAGTTATAGCGCCACCTGCTGGCTACAGGAAATGACATGATTTTACATTGTAACAAACTCCTCCCACAAATTTGGTCATATCAGCACCAAATTTGAGAGGTGTCCTCTGAACACTCTAGCGATGATATATTGTGAAGGTCCAGAGTTTTCGTCGATGGGTGTGTCCGTGGCGGCCTCGCAAACTTTGATGGATCGCCACGAAACAGGAAGTTGTTATAACTCAGGCATGCATGATCCGATCAGCCTCAAAACTCACACATTTGATCACCAACCTGACCTAAACACGCTTACATGCCAATATCCCGATACAGTTATAGCGCCACCTGCTGGCGCCACCTATAAAAATTAAACGGACAGGCCCCCGAGTTACGAATCTCGCACATGCACGAAACTTGGCACATACGTCAAACATGCCAAAACCTACGAAAAAGTCTCTTGGAGCGAAATCTCAAACCCAACAGGAAGTCGTATATTTTTAGCTTCCTGCGGCGAAAAAGTGGCGTTTTTGCCATTTCCAGGCGTTGTACTTTAACGAACTCCTCCTAGGGATTTCATCCGATCGACACCAAAATTGGGTTTTGTCATCTAAAGGCCTTGGCGATGTTAAATTGCGAAGCTTTAGAGTTTTACTCGATGGGCGTGTCCGTGGCGGCCTCACAAACTTTGACGATTCGCCACAAAACAAGAAGTCATTATACCTCAGGCATGCATGATCCGATCTGCCTCAAAATTCACACAATTGATAACCGTCCTGACCTGAACATGTTTACATATCAATATCCAGTTAAAGTTATAGCGCCACCTGCTGGGAACAGTAAAATTGCCTATAACTCAGCCACACAATGTCCGATCTGCCTGAAAATTCACATGGTTGATTAAAATCCTCTCCTGAAGACATCTACATATCAATATTGAGTCACAGTCATAGCGCCACCTGCTGGCAACGGCAAAATTTCCTATAATTCAACCACACAATGTCCGATCTGCCTGAAAATTCACATGGTTGATTAAAATCCACTCCTCAAGACAACTACATGCCAATATTGAGTCACAATTATAGCGCCACCTGCTTGCAACAGTAAAATTGCCTATAACTCAGCCAAACAAAGTCCGATCTGCCTGAAAATTCACATGGTTGATAAAATTCCACTCCTGAAGACATCTACATGAAAATATTGAGTCACAGTCATAGCGCCACCTGCTGACAGGAGCAAGTATGGCATAAATCCTTGATTTTCTCAGGTTTTTTATATATATCAGCTTTAATTATTATTGTTCGCGGTTCTCTGTCGTCCTACGGCCACCGGGTGGCGGTGAGCCCGTGTGCGAGGTCCCTATCATCGCTGCTTGCAGCTTTAATTCAGCTTTATAATGTCATCTGTGAAAGCAAAAGGAACAAATACTGATTTATACTCAAAGGGGGCTGTTAAAAGCATATTCAGTTAAAGCAGGGGCAGACTTAGTGATCTGGGGGCCATAAGCAATTCATGTATGGGGCCCAAGTATTAAAACTTAAAATACTTGCTCTCTCTCTCTCTCTCTGTAATTCTTTTTTTCTCTGTAGATTCTGTTTGTTTTTGTAAATAAATAAGTAGAACATTTATCTTCTCAATGTAAAATTCTATACAGTAAATTCACAAATAAAAAACAAGTTTACAAACTAACTAAGTACAGGTAATTGGCCATATTTATGGTTAGATTTTAACATTTGCATGTGCAGTACAGAGGGAACATTCATTTATATTTATATATATATATATATATATATATATATATATATATATATATATATATATATATATATATATATATATATATAAATAATAATATCTCACAATGTTATATTTCATATCATTCAATTTCAATAATTATTGAATATTTTTTAACAATACATTTAGAAATATTAAAATTTTTGTTATTTAACCACTTTATTTTAATTACTAAGGCATTTTATTTAACATTACTAAAGCAAATAGGTTTTAATAGTCAAAATATGAAAAACAAAATATCTGATATCTTTATAATAAAATAAACATAAGTGTTAAAGAGACTCTTAAACTTAATAAATAAAAGTGTGTGCAACTAAGATAAACCAACATCTGTAAGGTGCGAATAATGATGATACAGTAAATCTCAAACTCTGTAAACAAAACAAATGATGATAATCATAACTGAGCCTTTAAGGAACCAGCCATCATTATTCAAATATATACTGCAACATTACAGAGCTAATGGTTGGGATGCACAAGAAAAGAAACCAAAAAGTCACTCTGGCAACATTCTTACATCCTTTTTCAGATCAATCAATCAATCGTCGCTCCAATATGCATGTTGTGCAAGTCTCGCACCTCCAATAGAAATGACAAACTTACACCTTAAGCTTATTCGTTTTGCTTCCAAGGCGTGCTCTCAGCAGACACATTTTAATAAAACTATAGTGTTTCATACCGAAACTGCATACCGAATCTTTTTTTATCGATATTGACAATGGTGTTCGGTCAGTAAATATCGATACTGATTTTATCGCCCAGCCCTACAAGAGTTATTTGATTAATATACGCTTCATGGCATTGGTCGGGGCCCTCTTATTCCCTGGGGCCCTAAGCGGCTGCTTACCTCGCTTATTAGTTAAGTCCGCCCCTGAGTTGAAGGTTAACATGCAGTTTAAAATTTGAATGTATTGCTTGTAAATAGGTAGTTTGCAGCATTCAGGATATTAAAGGGATAGTTCACCCAAAAATTTTAATTTACTCAATGTTTACTCACCCTCAAGTAGATCCAAACCTTAAGCAGTTTCTTTATTCTGTTCAACACTTAAGAAGATATTTAAAAAAAAATAAAAAGCTGAAAACCTGTAACCATTGAAATCTATGTAATTGTTACTGAATTTGGTTTTAACTTACTATGCAAAGATAAAAGATTTAAACAGTTTAGCTCATCACATTGACTTTATTAAAGCTTTTTTTAAAGGATAGTTCAGCCAAAAATAAACATTTACTCAACATTTACTCACTCTCAAGCGGTTTTATACCATTATTATGTTTTTTTTTCTCTGTTGAACCAACAAGAAAATATTTTTGAGAATTTTGGTAACCAGTGGCCATTGACATCCACAATAGTAAAAAACATGGCTGCTTTCCAACATTCTTCATATCTACTTTTGTGTTCAACAGAGGAAAGAAACTCAAACAGATTTAGAACAAGTGGGTGAGGGTGAGGAAACGATGACAGAATTTTCATTTTAGGGTGGTTGACTATCCACTATAATGTGCTTGATTGACTGGTGGTCCTATATGAGGGTAAATGAAGGCTTTATTTTCCTTCTTTCAAAATCAAATATTGTGCTAGTCATTTGTTATCCTTCCTGCTAAGCTAAACTCGAGGGAAATGATGTGTGCACGAGCATGCTGGCTTGACAGCTGTTGAATGTATGTGACAGCTGACTTGCTCTACACGCCAACACAAAAGCGAAAGCGGCGGTTCCTGCCAGCTCATCCAAATCACAATGACTTTTAGCTGATGTCTCGACTAACAGTTACTAACCTAATGACAAGTCGATTTTATCCGAGCCTGAAGCGTGGGGCTCCTGCATTTCTTCCGTACTCTCCATCTGCAGTTCATTCTCCCCCATTTCGTCGTTCAGTTGTGTTTACGCACGGAAAAGTTTCACAAGCGTCGGCAGCTCGAAAACACCACAATATCCAAATATTTACACTCCGTATGTCCGTAACGTCAACTTGCCAATGACAAGACGAACGGTGAAACTTGTAGGAGAAATCCGGTTTCAGAGCGGTGTTTTTACGCTTATTTTGTGTCGATAAAGTGAATAGCGAGTCCTAGTCGTGTGACCCAGCCCAGCAGCGTAGTGAATCTGACGACCAATGTGACAAGCCCAAAAATAGCGCAATGTCTAATCCCGGTAGGCAGGTCTTTCCAAGGTGCTTTGCTTTGCAACTAGTGGTAGGAATTCAGTTATGTTTTTAAGCTTTAGTTGTTCTTAAGCTTGTGTGTTAATGTGTTAATCAAATAGTATAATAATTAGTAATAGTAACTAATTATATTTATCGAAGCACAATAAAAAAAAATTAAAGCTTTCTCTAAACAAATTGTTAATTATTATGGTTTATTTTATATTATTATTATTATTATTATTATTATTATTATCTCATTTTACTATTATATAATTATTGATATTATAGCCTAATAATAATGGGTTGGCTTGAGAAACCCATACTCATAGCTATATAAACTTATTATTATGATTATTAGGTTGGCTTTGAGAGTGCCAACGAAATGCTGTATAAACTTATTAGTGATGCTTGCCTTTAGACAAATGACTATTGCTCTATATAATTCTTTTTTTTAATTAGTGCCAGTGATCTCCACAAGATGGCACTCCATCCTGTCCCTCTGTCATTCATCCGGACTACACTGGCCATAATGCATTGCCTACGGAATTAATGATTGTTTGCCCCGACCTTTTGCCTGTTTCATGTGGATTCACACTCCAGTTCATAACAGTTACTATCTTAGCATTACAGAATTATCCTTATATGTATTTTTTTTTGCAAAGATACTTGTGTTCTCTCTCACAATACGTTTGCGTTCCCCCGCAAAGATGTTTGTGTACCTTCGCAATACTTTTGCATTCACTCGTATTTTTTGTGTTGCCTTGCAAAACTTGTATTCCACAAACAATTTTGCCTTGCTTTGTAATTTTAATAAAATAACTATGTTAGAAAGAAATATATTTAGGTCAAGTGAAGGTATTTTAGATATATGTGCTTTATTTCAACTAAGTTATTAAACTGCAAACATTAAAAATGGTCAAATTGACCGCCTATGTTATTTTAGTGTTCAGCAATTTTTTTGAAAATATGTGGGTTTGTATCTGAGTTAATGCAGCCACCTCATCAAATGATAAAACAACACGTCTACATTTACTTTAAACAGGATAAATAATAGTTCAAAATTTAAGCTATTATATAGGTATTTTCTTTTTCCAACAAAGCCTCATTCTTATTAAAGATGCTACATTGATTCAATAAGTTAAATTGTTCTCTGATATCCTCTAATTAGGTGTGTGGCTTTGGTAAGTAAAATAATTAACCAGAAATTGTTTTACATGCACATTTTTTACCCCGTAAAATACAGGCTAAGTTATAATTTAAACAGAGCCGTATTGTGTTGTAAATTGAAACTATAATTTAAATGCAAACAGAGCCAATATAATATGAACTCAACCAGCAAAAACGCATGATGTTTAATAAAGTGTTGCTATTCTTTCACACCAGAGCATTAATGGTAAGTGCTGATAAGACAATGCTTAATCATGCTTTAAATACAATACAGTGCACGTGTTTGTTACCTCAAACTACCTCAAATGGTGGCCCTTAGAATCATCCTAACTGCCCCCTGATCACACATGCAACATAGTTCACGAGTTCACACTCACAGATATTTGACTGAATAGAATATGTGTATTTTCCGTGCTGTCCGAGGAGAGGGCTCTGAGCTCGGAAAGACACCCTAACTCATGTTATTCCCCTTATCAGGATAGAGAGAGATAGGGTCTGAGTGCAGTGTCTAGTCAATGATAAATTAGTCTTGTAAAAAAAGTGTTGCTCCCTGAATTTGTTTTTAAAACATCACTCTGTGTTTTGGCTGCTGATCATCTAATGACGCTGCTGCTCGTCAGGTTTGGATGATGTAGAATGTGACCTAAAGTACATGCAAATCTTGCGTGCCCCATGAGCAACGCAACAGTCTGTATTTTGTTCGGATTTACCTGTTTTTCACCTGGAAACAATGGTGTTTGAGGCTCACAGTCATTTAGCCATTTCCATGTTCTAAACTTTTATTACAGATTCTTTATAGGGCACCTTTTAAGTGTTTGTGTGTGTGTTGAGATTTATATATAGTAATCCCACACAGTATTTGGCATAATTTCTATTGACCTTATTCTTCAATGCGGAAGTGTGCTCGTTTTTGCAATTGTTTTAGAACTTCCGATTCAGCTGCCAATGGAAGAAATGACTAGGAATAATAAATGGCAGAAAACAGTTAAACTACTTACTCTAAAAAACAAGTATTTGCATGACAATACACACAAAATAGAATAATATAATAAGAAAATATCAGTTTGCAACATCAAGCAGCAAAACGAGCTGTTTTTAACGACTAAAAATGAATGGAAGTGAATGAGACCGGAAGTCTCCTGCCAAAATTATTCAAATGGCTGCGCCCACTCATAAGCGGAGAATGAGGTGAATACATTAAGAGTGAAGCAATCCTTAAAGGAGCCACAGTTGTTTACCTTCACAGTCTGTCCAGCATCTTGATGGGACTTTTTGCATACTTTCTTCGTCACTCTCCACATCTGAATTTTCTAGTGCCTTTTTAGATTTTCTGACTATTTGTTGTCTATGGAGGCAGTAAATTTGTATTGACATATTATTGCATACTTTAAAATATTACTAAAAGAGTTATAAAGGTATTGTATGACCATATAATTACAACTTACTTTCTCACCAGTCTCTGAAAGTTTATACTTATTCCAATTCTCCTTATCTGGCCTGTGGGGGTATTTTGCCATATACATTTCTGCAGGGCCAGTAGAAAATAAAAACTTAAAACATAAAAATACCACCACATTTTTTTCCAAACTATGAACAATTTCTCCACCCATGATGTTGGTGCCACAGCAATTGAGTTTTCATCAAGCCACAACATAGAATCCAATCCTTTACAAACAGAAGAACTCCTTGAAATGAGGGTAAAGAAATAAAACAAACATTAAACCTGTGAGTGAAAAATAAATACTATTTCTATTTTTTATATTAATTTATGGAGACACTGGTATGTATTTACACAGACATAAGGCCTAGATAAATCACTAGATAATTTTGCACTTTCACACTTTGTCTGTGTAGTGCAGAAACTGTCTGAATCCAGTAGCTCTCCACATCTCCAATTCATCCAAATTCTATGGCTTTCTGGTAAATATATTGGGCGTCACATTTAAAATTCCTTTCTCATCTAAACTGGTGATAGCCAATGCCCCAACCTGCCCCGTGACCATTGTAGGAGCATTTGGGTGCATGTAGTCAGGACAAGAATAACCATGGAGATTGCTGAGCTATTTGGAATAACCATTTGGAGATTGCTAAAAGGGGACACAGTATGTTCTTGGTGGTGTTTTGGAATGAATGAGACCTCATCCTTCAAAATAAGGTCATTAACTTACTCATTTCATGCGCCCCTCCCAGCTGCCTTTTTGGGTGCATTTGTCATACATCTCAATCTCACACTGGGTGTTCAGTCTTCCCATGAGAAGCCATTCATTAGAATCATGTTCAGTTCATCTGCAGTGACTTTTAAAAAGTTTTAGTGGTTTGTGGTTGACCTCAGTAAGGGCAATATCCAAAGGAAATGTGCTCAAGATGTACAGTGCATGTACAGTGCATGTTCTGTTTAACGGAGAGAAGATTTTTTCAACACATTTCTAAACATAATAGTTTTAATAACTCATTTCTCATAACTGGTTTATTTTATCTTTGCCATGATGACAGTAAATAATATTTTAATAGATATTTTTCAAGACACTTCTATAAAGCTTAAAGTGACATTTAAAGGCTTAACTAGGTTAATTATGTTAACTAGGCAGGTTAGGGTAATTAGGCAAGTTACTGTATAATGATAGTTTGTTCTGTAGACTATCGAAAAACAAAATAGCTTAAAGAGGCTAATAATTTTACCTTAAAATGATTTTTAAAAACTGAAAAACTGCTTTTATTCTAGCCGAAATAAAACAAATAAGACTTTCTCTGTTAAACATCGTTTGGGAAATATATATACAACGGTTCTGTCTGGTTCTCGAATTTGATTGGCTGATAGTTGTTTAGCTTGCACTATGCAGTTTATTTATAAGGATAGTGCCTATTTGAAATATTTATAATTTTGGAAATATACATAATAATCTGAATAAAAAGTATTTTCACACCATTACGCACACTAACTTGCGAATCAGTCTATGCCAATGGAATAAATGACCTTTTATACATTCCATTTAGCCAATATGCAATGGTGTATTAGTATTATTCATACTCAAATTATAGTTATGATTATACATAGCACACACATAATTTTTCATATTCTACTTGATATTATTAATTCATCTTTTCAGATATAATGTATTCTTTTATTCTACATTATTGTATAGAATTTGTACTATCATAACAATGTGTGAATTATTACTTTTATAAACTGTTTCTTTTAATTGTTATAAAACTGTAAAAAAAAAAAAAAAAGGATTTGAGCACTATTTTTGATAAGGAGAGGCATTTGTTGATAATACATCTCTCTTTATACTACATTACACATTTGAGCTTTCTTACTTCAAGGTAACTGAAGTTTTTTCACACCATAAAATTATAATCAGTTATATACAATAAATATAAGTGTTATTGTTTTTGTATCCGAGAAAACAGTAGCTCCTCTGTTCAGTTGCGTCTGTTTATGGCGCACTTACGACCGGATTAAGATGGCTGCCGCGACCGAAGCTGACCATAAGACATCTAGCTATCTATTATATAATAATTTAGCCTATATTTTGAGACACAAAGTTGTGACAACATTGCTCTGGCTTAAACTGAACTATATTTTATTTTTTCGAGATAGATACCCCAGTCAACAAATTTCCTCTGGCCCTAATCTGTCCCAAATCAACAGATAAAATGTGGCCCAGATCAGTTGGTGTTCCCCGGCCCAGAACTGGCCCACATCCTTTTAGCCAGAACTGAACCAAAGTAGTGGCACAACTCCACCAAGCTTGAGCCAAGTAATACATTATTATGTGGCCCAGATATGATCCTTGTATTCAAGATTAGTAAGGCTGAGTTCTGTTACGTCCTTATGTGGCCCACATGTGGCTGACCACATATATTAACTGAGTAAATCACACAACAAAAATACAACCAAATTTACTTTAATCAATGCAAATAACATTCAGATAAAACAATTATTGAACAAATGTGGACAAATAAAGAGTTAGAAAACATTTTTACAACATGCAAACAGAAAAATACAAAACAGAAATAATTGTTAGATAAATATAAATATCATATATTTGATGCAAAGATGATATAATTCATTAATACATGTAAATGTACAATTAAGTTTTAATATATATATATATATATATATATATATATATATATATATATATATATATATATATATATATATATATATATATATATGTATATATATATATATATATATATATATATATATATATATATATATATATATATATATATATATATATATATATATATATATATATATATATATATATATATATATATATATATATATATACACTACCGGTCAAAGTCAAAGTTTGGGGTCAGTCTGATTCTTATGTTTTAAAATAAGCTTCTCGTGCTCACCAAGGCTGCATTTATTTACTCAAAAATACAGAAAACATAGTAAAATTGTGAAATGTAATTGCACTGTAAATAACTGTTCAAAGGTAGTTTATCATTTAATTTAATAATTTATTCCAGTGATTTTAATGATGAATGTTTAGCTTCATTACTCCAGTCTTCAAAGTCACATGATCATTAATAATGATTATGAATGATGTTCATAGTAATAAAAGCAGTATTGACTGGAGTAATCATTTAATTTGAAACTACATACAATAAGTAGGTATTTACAATTTCAATACATATTGAACAATTTAAGATTAAAAAAAATGTAACTGCCGACTTGAACAGAATCATTAAAAAAAAAAAAAACAACTGACCCCAAACATTTGACCGATAGTGTACATGAATATACAGTGTTGGGTAAGTTACCTTAAAAAAAGAATAGATTACAGAAGTAAAAAGTAAATAGATTAGTAATGGATAACTTCATGTAAAAGGGAAGCAAATTACTAATTACTTTACTTTGAAGTTACTTCTAAAACATATAAAATATATCTATAAAAATACAAAATAAACTGCAGCTCTTTCAGTAATTTAATTTTCACTGAAAAACATTACAGTGGGCTGATCCCAGCAGCTTGACATATTTAAGACATAAAGAGTTCACCCAAAATTTAGAATTCTCTCATCATTCACTTGTTCCAAACCTGTTAGTCTTTTTTTTTTTTTTTTGAACACAAAAGAAGACATTTTAGAAGAAAACTGGATACCTGTAACCACTGACATCAGTATGAAAAAGCACTGCAGTGTTTGGGTGTTCTGAGTTTGTTTTACAAAGCTGATCCGTCAGTTCTTGCTGCTTGACTTGTGGTTTTCAACTGAGTGAGCTTAGAAAATGTGAGCACGCACAATATGCAATCCCAATGCGATTCCGCGCGCAAAAGATTCATTTTCAGAAGACACCTTCACACCCGATCCTGCAAAAAAGTCTAATTTAGCCTGTTTAGGGTGAGTTGGGCCATTGTGTTTCTGCAGTGAAGAAGAATTGAAATAATATGATCAGCAATACAACCTGGAGGTACATCTGCAAAACTACAATACAAATCAAAATGCTAAACTGTGTGGTGAAACTAAATGCATGTAATCTATTACATTTTTAAATATTTATTAAAATATTATATATTTTCTATTATATATATATATATATATATATATATATATATATATATGTATATATTATTCAAACAATTGCAACCAATTGTTAATGATTCTCCCAGTTAAGTTTAAAATCAGTTTAAAATTTTCTGCAAATCTAAAGTGTTCCAGTTTTGTGAACATTAACCCCAGCACTAGTTACTAGGTCATTATCTTCTGGCTTGCACTTGGCTTAATTTTTCAATTTTTCATTTTTCCCATTTTCCTAAAGACTTATGTGGCATTGCCTTTGTGTTTCGCATTAGCATTGTTATAGCTGAATGTGTAATAAAGTTCACATAGTTCCAAACCTTTAGGAGTTTCTTTCCTTAGCTAAACACAAAAGATGATATTTTGAAGAAAGCTGTAAACCTGTAACCATTGACTTACATAGTAGGAAAAACAAGTACTACTGAAGTCAATTGTCACAGGTTTCCAGGTTTCTTCAAAATATATTATTTTGTGTTCAACAGAAGAAATAAATTTAACAAATGAAGGAAGAGTAAATGATGCCAACTAAATTTTGTGAACTCTCCTTTTAACTGTTAAAAAGATCAAAACAGAGCTAACATAGGTTAATCTTAGAAAACCAAACTAATGACACATGCAATAATATTATTTTTACATTTATATTTGAGCAGCTTAATAACTTCAATAAAATTTTCACTCTTATTTCTTTAGAATTAATATTGTCATTATGTTTGCTTTAAATCTATCGTATACATTTAATATAAATGAAAAGTCAGCCAGAAGTCGATGTTTACTGATGTCAGCCATAGCTAAACCTATAGGATCTTATGTGTTTTTTGTCATCTGGCCCACATACTGCAAAATGCGCTGTGAACCAGAAGAACTTTCCCGCCCATTCTGAATGTATGGCAAAACATATATGGTAATAATCTGGCCCATATCTGTTCAGCCATGTCATAGCCACATGTGCCATCTATCACCCACATTTGGCCCAAATGTTCTTCCTATCTGGGACAGGTTAGATACAGATGAATTTACTATTTGCCTGAGAAATAACATATATGCATGCAAAATATAATATAAACATACAAAAGTTAGTCAAACTGTGAATCAAAGTTGCTATTATTTATATACTCTAAATATAGAGTTACAGGGACTCAAATCATTTACACAATCATATTAATAATAATAATAATAAAAAAAAATAATAATAATAATGATAATAATGATAATAATAATAACGATAATAATAATAATAATAATAATAATATATATTATTATTATTATTATTATTATTATTATTATTATCATATTCTACCTATTTATTTAGTCTTTGTTTTCAACAGTGCCTCACGGAAATCGCGCACTGCACCTTTAAGATTTTTGAAAATGGCGGCGCGGTGGCGTTGCTGTGGTTACCATAGTCCGTGGCGTTCTAAAAAAGAATATGTTCGAAAAACCGTCGATGATGTTGAGAAACTAGTGTGACCTGCATTGAGCGGTATGTAAAAATCCTTCTAAAATTATCATTTTAGGTTAATATATTTGGTTGTTTCGACGTGCTTTTGGTGAAGGATACGAAAGATTTTAGTATTTCTCTCTATCATATCGTTTTAGATCATCATACTAGTTTCTACACGTATTTTTCGCTTAGACTGTGGATTGTACTGAATGTTGGTTGAATTGGAGATTGCTATATTGTCGACTTGTCAATTTTAGGATTTTGAATAATAGATATTTCTAGTTTGTGTATTCTGTCATCTTCTTTAGTTGCCTATTTATAATCGTAGAATGCCATTTGTTATGTTGTTTAGTTGATAGATACAATATTTTTGTTTGTATGCTTCATTTGTATATTGCTATATAATTTAACATTTGCAAATTGTTATTAGTTATTTCATCAGATAAAATAATCTGTTATAATGTATTTGTATGCTGTCAGCTTTAACACATATTCCATATTACTGTACGTCTATTGTCAGATAGATTGTCTGGCTGTTGTTGTATTATTTATTTGTAGTTTATGTTGTTGACCTGTTCAACATTTGCAGATTTTCATTGTTATTTGTTCTAGTGAGAGTTTTACTAATTATTGTATCACTTTTATCTATTCAAAGTTTATAGATTGTCATCTTGTAGAGTATTTATTTATAGCTGTGAAATATTTTTTGTTAGTGTTAGAACAAAACCTGACTGGAAACAATAGTAGATGAAACTTCCAAAGAATGGTATTTAAGATCAACCCTATTGTATTTTGCAGATTGGAATGGACCACATGGAGAGAAAAAAGTGAATCACACACCCCAGCAAAGACTTGAAACTGATGGTCAGGAATTTGTTTAAAGAAAACAAACAAATGGACGGGTGCATCGATGGACGTCCTTCGAAGATGAAAGGGGCGGTGATTGGTATAGATCAGTGGTTTTCAAACTTTTTCACCTCAGAAAGAATTTGTCTCTCCAAGTACTACCTAATGACTAGCACCGAAATATATTAGCGTTAAAGGCCTAATTAATCAGCTACAGCCCTGCACAGTTCAAAAACAAGGCAGATTTATTCATAAAAATCATGTCAGCCACTTTAAATATCATAAATAATTTTAACATTAACATTGCACTGTGCTTACGTTTAAATAAATATGCGTTTAAAAGTTGATTAAAAATTATTACTGTTCATAAATAGTAAAAAAATGTAAAATAAAATACTGTACTTAAAGGTAAAGTATTAGCATTCAGTAGCCTATGTTCATCAAAACCTGGAAATGTAGCTTGGACCCCATTAATGTAAATGTCATCATATTCATTTTACATATAAACCACTTTTGATATACATTTTAAAATATATGTTGCATGTACTTATGACATATTTGTATGGGGGAGAGCGGGGATAGTTGTACTTCTATTACATTTCTCCATATATCTTTGAGATATTGAGTTACAAGTAAGTATCTGCTATTAAATTACATATATGTTATTTTTGCAGCGCAAACAGAAAATGTGAACACTTTTTAGTTTCAATATATATGTAATATATTTAACAATATATGTATAACCTTAATGTATTTATAAGTTATAATTTAATAGTAATACACTTAAAAATGTTTGACTAATATGGTAGGGTTGTATGCTAAACTAGCAGAATTCCATTGTATTGTATAGACGTGCATAGTCATTTGCGTCATAGTCATTTGCGCCAAATAGGCTCAAAAAACCTGCACTAAAAAAAAAAACCTCGTAAAAAAATGGTAATTTTCTGGCAGCAGGGGCACCAGAAAATTACCGTAAAAAAACTGAAAAAAACTGTGAGATTAAAAAAAGTAGCTCATCTGTAAAAAACAGTAATTTCTTGTTCCATAATTACATGTTATTACTGTCATTTTACAAATTATTACTGTAAATATATAATTTATTAATGTAATTATACAGATAATTAATGTGATTATAAGGATTAATACTGCAATTATTCAGGTTATTACTGGAATTATACAGATTAATTAATGTGATTATAAGGATAATTACTGTAATTATGCAGGTTATTAATGTAATTATACAAATTTATTTATGCAATTATGTATGAAATTTCTAAATATTCCGTAAATTTTCCGCTTTCAACATACCTTTAAAACTGGAAAAGAAAATCTTTTAAAGAATAATTTAAAAAAGCTTAGGTACGAATAGTTGCTGTTGTCACTGTAAATATAACAATAAACTATAATATAGTTTAACAAATATTTTAAGGATATGTAGATTAAACTTCAAAACAATTTTCTTGAGAAAATACAAAACTGTTATCTATCAAATTTTTTATTTCTTTTTTACAAATAACACATTTGGTCATCATTTAACAACAAAAACAAGGTTAGTGTCATAAGAGGACGCCTGCACAACAAAGTTGAGAATCAAATAACAGTTCATTGACAAAATCATCTTTCAATTAAAGGTTGAAACGGGTGCACAGACAAACATAAAGGTGGCAAACCAAATAACAAAGTAAAGGAGTCAAACACAGCAAAGGGAAACCGTGTTGTAATGCTCACTAAACAGTTTAAGACTCAGAAATGATGTGAGTTTATAGTTCTTGAAATCAGTCCATAACGAGCTTCTGACTGTGTGTGTAATCAGTTAGAATTAGTAACCCGGGTGTGCGAGGTGCATGCTGGGAGTTGTAGTTTGTTAAAGTAACGTGTGAAGTTTTCCGCTAGATCACTGGTGATCGTCAAAGTTCACATAGCAATATTGTTAGAGTTGTATAATAAACATTTGATAGTTTACAGTGCATGCATTATATGCAGCCTACAAACAATAGGCTATTATTTGACTTCATTAACCTCCCGGGTTACTAATTCTAACTGATTACACACACAGTCAGAAGCTCGTTATGGACTGATTTCAAGAACTATAAACACACATCATTTCTGAGTCTTCACTTAAAAACAATTTGACAGAATTTTTGTTTCCCTATTTTTATTGGAATTATCTGTAAATGTTAACGTAAAGTAACATGTTACTCTCTCAAAATACATAAAATTTCCTTTAAAAAGCAGAAAAATTACTTAATACCAAATTACAAGCAATAACTGTAAATTTAATGTTAGAATATTTTATTACAGAACATATCTGTAAAACAACAGGTATTTCACTGTATAATGAAAAAAATGGAAAATTCTGTAAAAAAATACAGGCAATTACCTGTAAAATAACGTTTATTTTTTACAGTGTGTTTACTGTAGTAAAAGCCACTTTATACTGTATGTTAAAGTACAATTTTTGTTTCCATGTATTTAAGAAATAAAACTGCCACTTTTCTAATTAAATGGCATACATTTAAAAATATATATATTTTTAACCTACAGGCTAATTCACATATTTCACGAACTGAATCATAATATTAAAATAGGAAATATTTTTAAAACAAGACAACACATGATGTTTTTATCTCTGTCAGTGACTCAGTGACAGTTAAAATGAGTACATTCACTAAGTGGTTTTGTCACTGTGTTTAATACTTTCTGTGCGTGACTGTGGTATAGATAATGCCATATGCACTGTAATGTGTTTTATAATGGTAGTTCATTTTGAAATAAAAATAGTAAAATGTTCTTTGAGAGTTACATTTTTGCTGGAGGAAACTTTATGAGGAAAATTATGAGATTCCTCCTATCTGACATTGGGTAATACAAGTGTTTCCATAGCAAACAACTGCAAATAAGCATATTTTATAACAATTTATCGATAAACACACACCTTGTTCGCTCAATTAATTCATGGATTTATTTATTAATTTAACTCGCTCTGCACAGCTGTGGTTTGCTGATCAAATAAAAAACGAAAGTCGGGGAGGAGCCGAATTCTGCCGCCGTCTTCATATCAAATGTAAAGGGGACAAAGACGATAATTTGGTCTACAGTTTATAAGCTAATCGGAAAAGTTACGGCTACAGCACCCCTAAAATAGGCCTAGTGACGCCCATGGTTGTAACACACCCTGTGATGAGATGTAATTTATGATTTACACCGGGGTGAGATGTAACTTTATAAAATAAGAATTATGGGCAAAAAATGAATTTGAAAGCTTTTTATTCAGCATTGAGCTTTCAGTATAATTTGTGTGTGTCTGTGTTACAAAGCTGAATAAAATGCGCAAATGTGCATCAGCTTCAACAATTGAACACTTATTGTGTTTGCAGGCTTCATGATCCCACAGAGGTCAAACACTGAACTCAAACTACTTTGACTTCTTTCTCTTTCAAGAGCTATAGGAGTACTGAAATTGGATCATATAAATACAGTTTTAAATCTGCTTGGGTTTGGTGGTAAAATTTCACTGATGTTACTAGCAAGTTACGAGCTTTTGTTGTCACAACTGACCCAGCATTATGTGGCCATAAATCAGTTCTTCTTACAGCTAACAGCTAAAACATTATCACCAATAATGTGGATTACAGTTTTTCTCAGTGCCTTTGGTACATTTCTCAGATCAGAATTGAAAATTTGCAAAACAATAATGCATTTCTCAAAACAGAGCGTACAAATAGCAAAACACCATGGATTACCTGCAAAACCCAGGTCTCCTGCTCAAAATCCTTAGTTCCTCTCACAAAACAAAATTTCTGTGTCAATGAATGTGTCAGTGCCGTCAGAATTAAAAGTCATTGTGTTATGTATGGATAAGACAGTCAAATTACTTAGTCATGTTGTCAATATAACAGTTTACTCTGGAGAGGTGTTCTGATGTAAGCTATGGCTATGTTTTATAATTTAATTTTGCTGTTTGTACTGTTGACATGTTGACAAGTTGTTGACATGATCATGTCTAATACAGAAAGGAAAAGACAGCTCTGAAGAAAAAACAAAACAAAAGTAGAAATATGAACACAGGAATCTCCTTTGAGATGCACCTTTATTAGAAAAAGTCAGGTTTCACCTGCGAGAAATTTACTATTTGTATACCGATTTAGAAAAAAAAGTCTACTGAATAATGATTTATGGCAACATGTTCAGCCATTTTTCATGTAAAGACTAATGCCATGAACAAACCATTAAATGTTGTGGGTGGTGAGACTAAGACAGAGACCAAAATAATACATTTTGATCAACATGACATAAGCAACTGATAATGTAGGAAAGAGCAGAATTGTACATAATCATTTGCATGGATGTATGCAAGAATTTGCAACTTGTTCAGAGAAATGAGAAACTGCTTATTTGATGTGCACAAGTGACACCATTATCTGAAGATTGAACAGGTAATTTTGAGAATTTCAATTTTGATCTGAGAAATGGACCAAAATAAAAAACTGTAAATATATCCACACACAGATACACAAATTACATGGGTTTAACTACAAATCAGGCATTGCTCTCTCGAAAATAATTCTAGTAAAAAATATGACTTTCTTAGCTGAAATTTAGTGTTTCCCATCTATTATCTGCTGTGTCTGTCACACGACTCTTTCAGGTGTGCTATGAGGACTAATATGAGCATGTGTGAAGTGAATCTGCTGATT
The DNA here is from genome assembly GCF_903798145.1 of Danio aesculapii. NCBI lineage: Eukaryota > Metazoa > Chordata > Actinopteri > Cypriniformes > Danionidae > Danio > Danio aesculapii. The sequence continues at coordinate 38,706,048 of NC_079439.1, read as the reverse complement.
TGTATCTAGTTCCTGGTTCTAGAGATTGGAAGTGTTACAACTATCCCTGGTCTCCCCCTTGAAATCTAAACATTAACTTGTATTTAAAATATATGATTCAAAATTACATATTAGTGTTGTCACAATACTGGAATTCGGTACTAATCGATACTGAAATGTAAAAAATGTCCAATTTCCCGCTTACATTTAAGCACTGTTGAGCAAGTTCTTAAACACTTGCAATGAAGGCTGTCTCATTTAAAAAAAATTCAAAGGCTCCTTCAAATGCAGCCTCAAAATGCATTCTTTGTTTGCCAGGTAGCAACACAACCGGTGGATCCTTCGCACCCTCGATCATCCCAAGATTCATTGCGCGCTGATAATGATAGGACATTTTTTAAAGAAAACTCCGGATTAAATGTATGATTTAGCTTTATTTTAATTGGATAGCTAAATACATGTTAAAAAAACAAAAAGAGTATGACGTCTTACTAAAAAGTGATTTTATAGACAGTTCACATTTTTATGTGTACATGTATGGATCAAAGGAATTATATTTCCAGCTTCTGTAAGCTTTGCTTTGCCTTCAGATCACTTAAAATAAGTTTTAATATCACTTTGAAAAAAAGTCATAACAAATTGTATTACTGCTTATTAACGGCAACTGTTAGGGTTGCCTGGTGATGAGATCTGTCCTCTTTAGGCTAGATCCTCTCGTTTCAAAATGCTCGGTTCGGCCTGTGTGGTCTTCTGTGTGGTCACCTTTAAAGTCTGCATCCTTTAGTCTGCACACATGTTCACATTCTCAACAGAAATGACTGTCATCTTTCAACTCACTGTTGTTTACTGAGTGTAACCACAGATATAGGGATACTAGAGCATTTTAAAGCAGCGATTCATCAGCGGATCACTCGTATGTCAGCTTATAGACAAATCAGCTGATCGACATGACTTTGAATAGCTCAAGTATCCCTGTATCTGTGGTTCCCCTTCATAAGGGAACTTCTACGTGTGTCTGTATAAACAGACTTTGGAAGTGCTTTAGACGACCAATCACTTCTGAAGAGATGAAAACGGGCCAATGAAATGCCAATTGAATTGGCGAAGCTTAACTCCACAGCTGAAACTGATGAGCCAATTAGGGCTATATCAGTCGGCTGCTGGAGCCAGCTCATCAGAATTGTTGCTTCAGACCCAATCTGAGACTGAAGAACCCTTCTGCTGAGCTGACTTCCAACATTGAAGAAAGCATTACCTTCACCAGTGCGGGGCAAGACGTTCTAGCGGCGGTCGAGCTGGGTTTCTCGATCCCTTAGCGTTTCGCTGGTGACCTGAAAGAGCAGTTTTCTGAAAGAGCAGAATTCCCTAAGAGAGCACACGGTTGTGCAGCGCGTCTTTTCAAAGATGTCGTTTCGACCGTGCGTTTCTGGATGCGGTGGTTTACTCGCCCTGGATGACAGGCACGAGTACTGCGTCACGTGCTTGGGGGTCCAACATGTTCCAACTCCCTTCCAAAGCAACTTCCAACTCCCTTCCAAAGTAACTTCCAACTCCCTTCCAAAGTGTGCAGGTTATCTGAGTCTCTCACGGCCAGAGCCTACACTGCTGCGGGTCAGGCCACCTCCGCTCTGCACGCTATGGCCACCTATCAACGCTACCAAGCCGAGAAGCTGGCCGAGATGCAGGAGGGCGAGGCTTGCTGCATGAGCTCCGCACGGCAACTGATTATACTCTCATGACCACCGAATTGGCTGCTCTTGCCCTGGGGAAGACGATGGCCACATTAGTGGTCTAGGAGCGCCACCTCTGGCTGAGCTTGGCTGATATGAGAGACGTTGACAAAGCTCGCTTTCTTAACGCTCCCATATCCCAGGCTGGCCTGTTCGGCGACACCGTTGGGAAATTCACCCAGGAATTCTCCGCGGTGAAAGAGCAGTCCAAGGCGATGGGTGAGGTCATCTATCAGCGGGCTCAGAAAACTGCTTCTCCTGCTGCCCCTTCTGCTGCGGTTGCTCCTCGCCGAGGGCGTCCACTCGCAGCTTCAACATCTGCTCTGCTTCCGCTGCCCGCTCCACCAGCTAAGCGGCAACGCCCAGCCTCCTGCGGGACTGCGATGCCCCTGCCCCAGGGCCCCGATAAGTCCGGTAAACGGACCGCGAAGCGTCCCTGAGACGGGCCATCCGGAGAAGAGGGGACCTGCTCTTTCCTCGGTGGGGGGCCGAGGATAATCACATCAGTCCATAACAATGACTTAAAACTTAACGCTGCCGGCCTCCGGGCTGGCGGCAACCAAATTTTCAATAAAAGAGCAGTTTCCTCTCTCTCCGGATGCGCAAACCCGAGCACTGCCAGTTTGGGACGTTCTGCCTTCCAGCTCGCAGCGCCGGGACCCTTCGCCTCAGGCCCTCAGAGTGCAGCAGAACGGACTCCTTTCTCTCAGTCTGGCCTCACCGCAGGATCCAGGGAGGAAGGTAAGAGAAATTCTCTTATTTTCAGCTCTTCCTCGGGACGCACCGCTTCCCGGGATGAGCACTCCCATGCCGAGCTGCCCCTCCGCTGGCACGTCAGCGATCCCTCCGATGGTGCCATTAGTCCGCGCTCTGCCGGCGTGGTTAGCGCTGCCCAGCGCGTCGCGGTGGCTCATACGGACAGTCAGACTCGGCTATGCGTTTCAGTTCGCTATTTGCCCTCCCAAGTTCACGGATGTCCTTTTTATGAGGGTTATTCCCGAGAGTGCCCCTGTCTTGCGAGAGGGGATTGCTGTCCTCCTGGCGAAGGATGCTATCGAGCAGGTCCCTCCAGCCGAGATGAAGTCCGGGTTTTACAGCCCGTATTTCATCGACCCCAAAAAGAGTGGGGGCTTAAGACCAATCCTAGATCTGTGCAGACTGAACTGTCATTTACACAAAATGCTTTCAGAATGCTCACGCAGAAACGCTTGCTTCAGAGCGTCCGTCCACAGGATTGGTTTGCAGCCATAGACCTGAAGGACGCGTATTTTCACGTCTCTATTCTTCCCCTTCCATACGTTCGAAGAACGAGCGTGGCAGTACAAAGTCCTCCCCTTCGGGCTCTCTCTGTCTCCGCAGGTTTTTTCCAAGCTCATGGAGGGTGCTTTAGCACCACTGCGGCTCGCGGGTATCCGCATACTCTCGACGACTGGCTCATTCTAGCCTCCTCTCGCGATCAGTTGATTATGCACAGACAAAGTGCTTCGGCACGTCGACCAGTTGGGGTTTCAGGTCAACCGAGAGAAGAGCAAGTTTTGCCCTGTGCAGAGGATCTCTTATCTCGGGCTGGAGCTGGATTTGATCACCATGGTTGCGCGTCTCTCCGAGGAGCGCGCCAGGCTAATGCTTTCCTGTCTGAACAAGCTCCACAGGAAGATTTTGAAATGTTTTCAGAGGCTCCTGGGGCACATATGGCATCCGCAGCTGCGGTCACGCCGCTCGGTATGCTTTATATGAGACCACTTCAGCGTTGGCTTCGAGTCCCCACACGGGCATGGATGCGCGGGTACGCACCGGGTGCACATCACTCCGCTGTGTCTCCGCACCCTCAGCCCCTGGACGGATCTGGCTTTTCTACGGGCCGGAGTGCCCCTAGGGCTAGTATCCAGGCATGTTGTCGTAACGACAGATGCCTCCAACACGGACTGGGGGGCCGTGTGCAACGTGCATGCAGCCGTGAGTTCGTGGTCCGGACCCCGCCTGCATTGGCATATCAACTGTCTGGAGCTGTTGGCAGTGTATCTGGCTCTTTGCCGTTTTTTTCCAGTGCTGGAGCAGAAACACGTGCTGGTCAGGATGGACAGCATAGCGACGGTGGCTTATATCAACCGTATGGGGGTATACGCATGTCTCAGCTCGCCTTCTGCTCCTTTGGAGTCACACGTGGCTGAAATCGCTGCGTGCCATTCACATTCCGGGCGAGCTCAACCGTGCAGCCGATGCTCTCTCACGGCAGCTAGTGTCCCGAGGAGAGTGGAGACTCCACCCCGATTCGGTCCAGCTGATATGGGCGCGCTTCGGGGAAGCCCAGATCGATCTGTTTGCCTCCACCGAGAACGCACATTGCCAGCTGCTTTATTCCCTGACCGAGGCCCCCCTCGGCAGGGATGGACTGACTCACAGCTGGCCATCGGGCACGCGAAAATATGCGTTTCCCCCAGTGAGCCTAATCGCACAAACTTTGTGCAAAGTCAGGGAGGACGAGGAGCAGGTTTTGTTTGTTGCGCCCCTCTGGCCCAACCGGACCTGGGTTTCGGAGCTCACACTCCTCGCGCCGGCCCCTCCTTGGCGCATTCCCCTACGGGAGGACCTCCTCTCTCGGGGACAGGGCACCATCTGGCACCCACGCCTAGATCTCTGGAACCTCCATGTGTGGTCCATAGACAGAGCGCAGAGGACTTAGGTGACTTACCACCCGCGGTACTTAACACCACCATCACTCAGGCTAGAGCACCCTCTACGAGGCATGCCTACGCCCTGAAGTGGAGTCTGTTCTCTGAGTGGTGCGCTTCTCGCTGAGAAGACCCCCGAACTTGCCAGATTAGCATTGTGTTATCCTTCCTTCAGGATAAACTAGAGCGTAGGCTGTCACCCTCCACACTGAAGGTTTATTAAGCTCTGCGTCACAAACGCTTGCTGCGCCAGGCTCCCTAACCCGGAGATGCGTGCGCTTTTCCTACTCTACTAGTAAGTTCCCCTTCGCAGGCGAACCCTAGAGAATTCCTCCGAGGCCCCCAGCATCGACTCAGCGGAGGAGTCGAGTGCATGGCTCAGTGTGCGTTTGGTATGCCCATTTGGTCTACACGCATATTGAGGGTCGGTGCCAGCTATGTGCATCCCCATTTGGTGATGCCATATGCATTATTACCACGGTGTGTTCCCCCTTATTAGGCCGTCCCGTGTTTTCCCTAAACTGCTAACCAGCTTATCATATGTAGCACTCCCCCTCCTTAGGGCTAGTCCATATGTCTCTTTACCATCAGGTCTCCCCTTCTAGGGTAGTAGGTGGTCTCCGCTGCGTCCTCCCTCTTCGGGGACTGGCACGCTTTCCCAACGTACTGTCGTATTTTCAAAAATCCCTAGTCTATATTAGCTAGGTAAAAGCACACTTACGACCCCCGATTTAAAACTTTTTTGCCATGTAATGGTAATATGTTGGGCCAAGGGGACGTTGGAAGGTTGCGCTCTTGGTGATGTCAGTGCACTCACGCTTTGGCTTAGCAAACTACACATCAGGAGCGTGACGGGCTTAGCTTTCCATACAGTCTCCCAAAGTCTGTTTATACAGACACACGTAAAAGTTCCCTTATGAAGGGGAACGTCCTGGTTACGTACGTAACCCACATTCCCCGAATAGGGAACGGAGACGGTGCGCTCCACTGCCACAGCACCCGAGTCTCCAGCTGGGAGCTGAGCGATCGGCTCTTCAGCAGGCAAATTTTGATGAGCTAGCTCCAGCAACTGACTGATATAGCCCTAATTGGCTCATCAGTTTCAGCTGTGGAGCTAAGCTCTGCCAATTCAATTGGCATTTCATTGGCCCGTTTTCATATCTTCAGAAGTGATTGGTCATCTAAAGCAGTGGTTCTCAAACTGGGGGTCACAGAATAATTTCAAGGGGTCGCGAGAGTGATTTAAAAATTGTGTAATTTTCAGTGATTATAATAAATATTTTTCAGTATTACAAGTGAAAGCTAATATTTTCAGATTTTTTTAAAAGATATTACTGATTCATAAAGTATTTAGGACAAATTCAGGCAGAATGCATCTTTGTACTTGAAACGCAGCCTTTAGGAACACTTTAAAACTTGTCATGACAACTTGCCGCAGTAAACAAAGCCTTCAACGCTTGCCCCGCCTTCGTGCTCTTCTTATTGGCCCACTGCTTTAAGAACTGAACACGAATAATTGGTTAAAATCAGCTGTCAATCACTCAGTCAACGCCTCCTGTCTTCAGATGACAGGAGCTACAACCGCGAAAATGTAAAGCGCTGAAGATGAAAATGAAAACAACACGGACAGCTTTAGTTTTAGAATCCACCTAAAGCTACAAATAATGGCACATCTGATAACTGATCATGTGGTGAATGTTAGTCCACTATCTACACTTATTGAAGAGTGGATAAAAGTATTCCATTGGCTATGTTCGCTATGAAAATAACTAAAGCATTCACTATAAAGTCTGTGGGACGGAATTTTCAGGTAACTGTTTGCCACATCCACATATTTTAAGCACGAGAGTTTCTGTTTAATCTTTCATTTAATCGCTAGACGCTGTCAGCCGTGCAGTTATATGTAAAATTTAACACCACGTGCACGATCGCAAAAGCGCTTGCACTGACTAAGATTAAACTAATATTGCAGCTCATGAAAAGAGCGGTATTGCTATTAAAATGACGTATGCAAATAATAAGGTATATGTCAAAAGCATCTGTGTAATATCAGACACCAGGCGTGAGCACAAAGCACCGTTATCGTTAACATTCATTAATGAATTCATGTCAAGCTGTTCATGTAGGGCCAGTGAGCGGTCCGTCCGTGATATCTTTTGGTCACTCAAATTATGTTATAAAAATGTATTTTCTTGTGATAACGGGATTTCATTGAGACATATTTTCCTCACTCATGCATATATATATATATATATATATATATATATATATATATATATATATATATATATATATATATATATATATATATATATATATATATTTGCTTGTTAGTTTCGATTAGTGTTGATTTCAAATGCAATAAATCTGTTTATAAAACTTGTAGCAACAGTGCGATAATTGGTGGGAGCCACTAAATTTTGGCTGGTGCGCCTACATTTTTAAAATTATGAGCACCAGTACTACCAAGCAAAATGTTAATTTTGAGCCCTGTAATGTATAGTAAATATAGTTAAAATATTGTGAACAGCTTAAAAAAAGCTATTTTTATTGTTTGTATGTGCTTTGTTAGTGGGGGGGGGGGGGGGGGGGGGGGGGGGGGTCGAGAGTTATTGACGATCTTACATTGGGGGTCGCTGGTTTAAAAGTTTGAGAACCACTGGTCTAAAGCACTCCCAAAATCTGTTTATACAGAAACATGTCTCCGTTCCCTATTCGGGGAACGTGGGTTACATACGTAACCAGGACGTTACACTCAGTAAACAGCGGTGAGTTCGGTGAACTGATGATATTCAAGACCAATCACAGTCATTTCTGTTGAGCATGTGAACACAATGGCAAATCAGCGCTGTTTAAGAACGCGTTTAACAGCGCTCAAATGTTTTTAAAATTTCAGTATCGATTGGTATCAAATTCCAGTTTTGTGACAACTCTGCTACATATTTAAATTAGAGATTAGATCTGCTTACAGTGCGTCATTTACAGTATGTGTCAGAAAGTCTGAAGTCAGCGAGTGATTATAAATACACTGTTTGACCAATTCATAAGTGATTTATCAGTTGAGATAAATTGTGAAATTGAGATCATATCTTGTGTAAACTGTGCACCCGACCACCGCTTTCAGGTTGCAGGTGCTTCATCTATGCACACAGAGACCAACTTTAATTTTTGTGTTTTGCCAAGCTTCAAACATGGCAAATTTGCTTGAGTCTATTAGTCTATATAGATTAATTTAAATCTGAGGTAATAAATTAAATCAAAAGCCACACCGCTAGGCTACGTACAAAACAAATGACTTTAGGCTATATATCGAAAAACAAAAATTATTTTACACAACTACGAACACACGTTAACACGTTTGTGATCATTATTTTACCAATGATACAGCATGGGGAAATTCCTGAGTTTGCAGTAACTGAAATGCCAACAAGACTGGTCTACAAAGCATATCTCTAGTGCGCATCTGCTCGAGAGCTCTATTTAGATTCTTAGCATCTGATGACGTGATGCACTAAACATACTAATCACAACAGTGTGATCATACAGTACAGGGAACAGCCAATGATATATGATATATGATAATATTGGTGTTATTGTACGCATAAAAGGGTAAAATATTTTCACATATTTTTAATTATTATTCAGTGATTCCTCCTATAGAAGGAAGTCCGCAAACCACACTTTGAGAACCATTGGTATAAGTAGATAGTTAGGCCTTGTCTGTGTTAGGTTTTTTCTTTTTCAGCTAATAGAGACCAGGCAGAAAATAGAGACTCACAAGAGAATCGGTGGGCATTTATCTAAAAATGCTGGAGAACAAGGGTAGGGTTTTGTTGGGGTTGTCTTATGTTTTTTTGCAGGTTGGAGTGGAGCAGAAGGAGACTCACAAGGGGAACGGTGATATACTTGAAAACCTGGACATCAGGAAGCAGGTAGGACGGCTAGAACAATGGAGTTAGAGTCCAAAGAAATGTTTTAAGATCAATTAAAGACTTGACATATTTCTCTTTGACACATTGGCACGGAGGATGTGGAAAAACAGGGAAGCACACCTCAGTAATGACAAGTGCATCGTAAGAAATTAGGTACAGCATTAAATTTTTAAGTTGAATCAAATTAACTTTATTAAACTATTTTAAAATTATACAATTTAATTTTTACAGAGTAAATGTCACAGAAGGGATGGGATTCAGGTGAGTGGTATAAACAAGGATGGCATTTGCAGGATGGCAGGTGAGTATATTGATGCAGATGATAATAGTCCATAAACATAATCTGGATATTTGATTGCAGGATTGGAGACTGGACACGGATACCACAGCGGGGAACAGGATGAAGACCAGATGAGGAACTAGGAGACACACTAGAGATCACAGGAGACGTAAGTGAACTAATTCCTAAAAATTAACACAATGACGGTGTATAGGGAGTTTATTATAGGGAGTCTTTATAGTGCTGTGATGATGATGGTGATGATGTGTCTAATTAGACTCAGGTGAGGGTGCTCATGGTGCTTCAGTGGGTGGAGAACTTGGTCTTACTGTGACAGTAAGTGATGGTCAGGTATTTCCTTCAGATAGACAAAGATAGATTCAGTATTTTTTGTTAGTTTTAATGCTTCATGTGTATATTTCTATCTAATTTAACATTTACAGATTGTTGTTATATCATCAGATAAATTGATGTTATAATGTAGGATATAAGAATAATTAATGACTTGACATCTTTCTATTGTATTTTGCAGATTGGAATGGACGACATGGAGAAAAAGGGAATCACACACCTCAGCAACAACTGGAAATTGATGGTCAGGAAATTCTTTTTTTTTATTAAAAACAGATGGACATGTGCGTCAATGGATATCCTTCCAAGATACAGGAGTGGTGATTGGTATAGATAGTTAATTAGGCCTTGTCTGTGTCAGATTTCTTTTTTCAGGTAATGGAGAGAGAGCAGGCAGAAGAGGGACACTCACAAGAGCATCGGTGGAGAACAGCAGAAAGGGTTTTGTTGGTGCTGTCTTTGTTTTTTTGCAGATTGGAGTGGAGCAGAAGAAGGAGACTCAAAAGGGAACACTGGAGAACATTGTTTATTGCTGGAGATCAACCAGCAAGTAGATCTTTGTTAGTCTTGTTTTTGTCTTTTGCAGATAAGACTGGGGGAAATAACACCTCAGCAATGTCTGCAAACTGATGGTCTGGTTAGGTATGTCCTAAATGGATGGGTGGATGAATGAATGAAAATAGATGTCCTTCCAAGAGGAAGGGTGTGGAGGTGGGCTTAGATATTTAGCTAGTTGTCTTGTCTGTGGCAGGTGTTTCTTTTTCAAGTAATGGACACACAACAGGCAGAAGACGGAAACTCACCAGAGCATCAATGGAGTCCTGTTAGTCCTGTGTTTGTCTTTTACAGACTGGAGTGCAGTATGTGGAGACAAATAGGAATCACACACCTCAGCAACAACTGGAAACTGATGGTCAGGAATATCCTTCAAACACAGATGAATGGGTGCATGGATGGATGTCCTTCCAAGAGGAAGGGGGTGGTGGTGGGCATAGATTGTTAGATAGATGTCTTCTCTGTGGCTGTTGTTTACATTGTAGGTAATGGACACAAGAGCATCGGTGGAGTTTTATCTAAAAATAGCTGGAGAACAGCCAGCAGGTAGGGCTCTGTTGGTGCTCTCTTCAACTTTTGCAGATTGGAGTGGAGCAGAAGAAGGAGACTCACAAGGGAACAGTGGAGATTTATCTGAAGAACAATGGAGACCTCTGTTTATTGCTGGAGATTAGCCAGCAAGTGGAGCTCTGTTAGTCTTGTTTTTGTCTTTTGCAGATTAGGCTGGGTCATGTGGAGAAATGGGAATCACACCTCAGCAATGACTGCAAACTGATGGTCTGGTTAGGTATTTCCTGAATGGATGGGTGGATGAATGGATAAAAATAGATGTCCTTCCAAGATGAAGGGGGTGGAGGTGGGCTTAGATAGTTAGCTAGATTACTTGTCTGTGGCAGGTGTTTCTTTTTCAAGTAATGGACACACAACAGGCAGAAGAAGGAAACTCATCATGAAGAGCATCAGTGGAGATTCATCTGTTCGGTATGCTTTTATAGCCGTTTCCACTGTCAAAAGGTGTACCGAACCGAACCGTACCGTACCGTACCACTTTTTTTCGACCCCCTTTTGAAAGGGTACTACAAGGTGGAATTACACGCACAACTGAACGCTGATTGGTTACAGAGATACGTCACGAGCTTGTGGAGCTAGCCAAAATGAAAACAAAGGAACCGCCATGTTTTAAATACACAGTCGAGACATTACATTGTAATACTTTATGCATATAATAACGATCCATGGATTACCCGAGCTCAAACAAACCTTGTCGTTGTCTTGATGTACAGCCACAAAGCCAAGAAGAACAAAATATAACGTGTCCTGTTGTTTTACGAGGTTGTCTAAAAGTGCGAGCGGTTTCAGATTCTCCAGAGAGCCTGCAATTGCGCTGTAGCAAAGTTCATTGTTGAGGGAAGAAGAAGACAGGGTCGGCGATTCAGGTAAGCAATAACGTTTTATTTTTTTTTCAGGTAAGTGTACAACACCCGTAGTGCGTGTGTGTGTGCTCTCTCCCTCTTCTCCCGGCTGCTCCTTCTGTTCTCCTTAAGAAGGTTGTCTGTTCGGCCCAATCACTAGAATAAACACGTGTTATTTATTATTCTGGTTGGCCTGCTGATTAGCTGCCGGGCTCCAAGCCTGCTCTCCCCCCTTATTGGGTGTTCGATCATGCTTACCTCTCCACATACCTCCACCGCCCGCCTCAGGCCGGGGAGCCGTCCGGCCTGCAGCCCTCTCCCCCCCCGCCCTGGAGAGGAAGTCGGCCACAGCCATCTGCGCCCCGGCCTGTGGACCACCTTGAATTTAAAAGGCTGTAACGCTAGATACCAACGGGTGATCCGCGCGTTGGTATCCTTCATGCGGTGAAGCCACTGGAGAGGAGCATGATCTGAACAGAGGACGAATTCCCTGCCCAGGAGGTGATAGCGAAGAGTGAGAACGGCCCACCTGATCGCCAGGCACTCCTTCTCTATGGTGCTGTACTTAGCCTCACTCTTACTGAGTTTTCGGCTAATGTACAGCACCGGCCGTTCCACTCCTGCCACCTCCTGGGAGAGAATCGCCCCCAGACCCCGATCGGATGCATCCGTCTGTAACAGAAAGGGGAGAGCAAAATCAGGAGCGTGCAATAGTGGCCCCCCGCAAAGTATAGATTTCACCTTTGAGAAGGCCTGTTGACACTGCTCCAACCATTGGACGGTATCTGGTCCCTCCTTTTTAGTGAGATCAGTCAATGAGCTGACGAGGGCCGAATAATTAGGGACAAAACGCCTATAGTATCCCGCCAGCCCCAAAACTGTCTCACCTCCTGCTTGGTCTTAGGTCTCGGACAGGTGGCAATAGCTGCAGTCTTATCAATTTGGGGCTGCACCTGCCCGTGGCCTAAGTGGAAGCCCAGATACCTTACTTTCACTCGCCCAATTGAACATTTTCGTGGGTTAGCCGTGAGCCCGGCCCGTCTCAGCGCCGACAATACCGCCCTCAGGTGTTACATATGCCGTTGCCAGTCATTACTGTAAATGATGATGTCATCTAAATAAGCAGCGGCATATGCCACGTGAGGGCAGAGTATTTTATCCATCAGACGCTGAAACGTTGCCGGTGCCCCGAACAGCCCGAACGGAAGTGTCACGAATTGGTGTAATCCAAACGGCGTTGTGAAAGCCGGTTTTTTTGCGGGATATTGGAGTCAAGGGGATCTGCCAATAACCCTTCGTTAAATCCAAGGTCGAGTAAAATCGAGCAGCACCTAACCGGTCGAGCAACTCGTCAATGCGCGGCATTGGATAGGCGTCGAATTTCGACACCGCATTTACCTTGCGATAATCCCCACAGAACCGGACCGAGCCATCAGTCTTGGGTACCAAGACAATCGGGCTGGCCCAGTCGCTGTGGGACTCTTCTACTACTCCCATTTTCAACATATTACTCAATTCTTCCTGAATCACTTTTTTCTTGTGTTCAGGTAGGCGATACGGTCGGGTCCTAACGACCACGCCCGGTTCGGTCTCGATATGGTGCTGAATCAGGTTAGTACAACCGGGCAGGGCCGAGAACACATCAGAGAATTCACGTTGGAGGTGCCGGATATCGAGGAGCTGGCTCGCTGAGATGATCCCCTCCGGTGACCAGAGCGCCCGGCCGTTCCCGGCCGGGGCTCTCTGGCCCCAGGTCATCCTCGTTAGTAACAAGCGTAGCCAGCGCCACTTCCTCCGGCTCCCTCCACTGCTTCAGCAGATTATTGTGATAGATCTGACGTGAATTAGCCCTGTCCGAACGAACCACCTCGTAATCGAGATCACCGACTCGTGTGACCACAAACGGCCCTTGCCACTTGGCGAGTAATTTAGAGCTGGAAGTGGGTAGCAGTACAAGGACTTTATCTCCCTGTGCAAATTTACGTAGTTTAGTGCCCTTGTCATATCACCGGCGTTGGTCATCCTGAGCCTTAAGCAAATTCTCCGTAGAAAGCCGCCCCAGTGTGTGGAGTTTTGCTCTAAGGTCCAGAATATATTGAATTTCATTTTTACTATTAGAAGGCTCGTCCTCCCAAGCCTCTCTAATGACATCCAAAACCCCTCTGGGCTGTCTGCCATAGTGAAGCTCGAAGGGGGAAAACCCCGTGGAGGCTTGGGGAACCTCCCGCACAGCAAATAACAAGGGCTCCAACCACTTATCCCAATTTTTCGCGTCCTCATGAACGAATTTACGGATCATTGATTTAAGCGTGCGATTAAACCTTTCCACCAGCCCGTCTGTTTGTGGGTGATAGACGCTGGTGCAAATGGATTTAATGCCCAATAATCCGTAAAGGTCGCGCATGGTGCGTGACATGAACGCGGTGCCTTGATCAGTGAGAATCTCCTTGGGGATTCCCACTCGGGAGATTATACAAAACAGAGCTTCCGCAACACTTTTCGCTGAGATGTTATGGAGCGCTACTGCTTCCGGGTAGCGGGTTGCATAATCCACTAGGACTAGTGCAAACCGGTGCCCGCGTGCGGATCGCTCTAATGGCCCGATAAGATCCATACCAATTCTCTCAAAGGGCATCTCCATAATTGGTAAAGGGCACAAAGGCGCTTTTGGGGTGGCCGGTGGATTTACCAGCTGACATTCACGGCACGCAGCGCACCATCTGCTGACATCTTCGTGAATGCCCGGCCAAAAGAATCAGGTCATGAGGCGATTTAATGTGGCCGCCTGACCTAAATGTCCGGCCATAGGATTAGTATGAGCCGCCTGGAAAAGCATTTCCCGACGGCACTTTGGTACTAATAATTGGGTAGTATCTTCTTTTGTCTGAGCGTCTTGGGTCACTCGATACACCCTGTCATTAATGATCGCAAAATATGGATAGGAGAGGGGCCGGTCAGGCTGGAGGTTTTCCCCATCTATCACCTGCACTCTTTCGAGTGCATGTCTTAGTGTGTCGTCACGCGACTGTTCCAGGGGAAAGTCTTTACACCGAGAAATTCCCAGCCCTTCCCCTGAGACAGCGCGTGACTCACCACACTCACCTCCTTCATGGAGCAGATTTTTGGTGTGCTATTCTCGCCCCCGCGGTGCCAATGCATCGGCCCAGCCCTTCTCACTATACCCCCAGGGCCAGCAAGACCAACCGATTGAACCGGAGAGAGACCTGGCGCTGCCTGGGGAACCGCCAGGGGTCGTGGCTCCACCCCGCCGTCCGGATATGGACCCACCCCTCTTGGGACGTTTGGCAGATCCGCCTCTGTGCACCGCCGTCTGGGTGCTGGTGTGGGCGGTCCCCGCCGTCTGGGCCTGAGAACAGGAGGAGAGAGAGGGGGAGAAGAGAGAGAGATTATTTCGTCGACCCTGGACCTCGCCACCAGGTGATCCTCCGCCAGCCGGATGGCCGTCTCCAGATCCTCTGGCCGGTGGCACTGGACCCACTCTGATGTTCGGGAGGGAGGCGGGTGATGAATTGCTCCAGCACCGCGGCACCCACCAGCTGGGCGGACTTCTGGAGCGGAAGTCCTGACGCTGTTCTTCCGGAGGACGGCTCGCTTTAGGTGAGCGTACTCCAGGAGATTCTGGGCCGGTAGCTGCTGCAAGGCAATTTGGGCTTCGCCCGACAGCAGGGGGATAACTCTTACTGGCCACTCGGCCCGCGGCCAGCCACACGCCTCCGCCAACCTCTCGAAGAGGTTCAGGAACACTTCCGGGTCGTCCTCCGGTGCCATCTTCTGTAGCGAGATGGGAGGGTGGGCGGCAGATGTCGGAGCGGGCCAGATCTCCTGGACCAGCAGACTCTGGATTAGCTCGCGGTCCTCCCGCTGGGCCTCTACGAGGACTTGGAAGCGTCGTTCCAGATTTTCTCTCAGCTCCCCCAGCGCACGATGTTGTTGGTGGAGCGCCTGGATGACTTCTGCACATGAACTGGTAGACGGAGTGACCATTCTGGCAGCAGAGTTTCTTCTTCTTCCCTGGTTTCAGCACCACTGTAGCAAAGTTCGTTGTTGAGGGAAGAAGAAGACAGGGTCGGCGATTCAGGTAAGCAATAACGTTTTATTTTTTTTTAGGTAAGTGCACAACACCCGTAGTGCGTGTGTGTGTGTGTCCTCTTCTCCCGGCTGCTCCTTATGTTCTCCTTAAGAAGGTTGTCTCTCCGTCCCAATCACTAGAATAAACAGGTGTTATTTATTATTTCTGATTGGCCTGCTGATTAGCCGCTGGGCTCCAAACCTGCTCTCCCCCCTCATTGGGAGTTCGATCATGCTTACCTCTCCACATGCGCCTATATTTAATATAACAAACTTCTTGAGCTGATGATAATAACGTGTGTGTGATTATTGAAGTGTCTCCGACATCTGATCCTGTCAGAAAAGAAAAGGTCAAACGTGAGAGTGAAAAGCGAAAAAACAAAGGAGAAGCCCAACAAAACACAGGAGCTGTAACGTTGGGTCTGAGGCAGTATTAGAACCCATATGCAGAAGTTTTATTAAAGGGTTTAGGCAGAGACATCAGTGATTAAACAGGCGGAAAGTCGGCAACACATAAGCAGTCAACAAACATAGGGGCAAATCCAGAAGACGTGGTGAGAAGGCGGGCAAAAGTTCAAGGCAACAATAAGCAGTCCAAAACAGAGCAAGGGGGCAAAGACAGAGAACGTACTTGAACAAGGCAGACAGGGTCATACACAGGCAGGCGCTCATGAAGGGCTCTTGGAAAACACTTGGAAATGCAGATAGACTGGCAATACTTTGCAAAGAAGCATGGCCTGAACACTCACTGAAATACTACACAAACAGGAAGTGACTGCTGGCGTGGCGTTACTGAACCCCCCCCTCTAGGAGCGACTCCTGGAGCTCGATGTGGAAGGGAGGAGTTCAGGGGTGGGATGGAGGGCCAGGACCATAGAGAAGTGGCGGTCCAGAACCATGAAGAGGACATGGCCCTGGTTCGTGGAGCAGAGGCGGTCCTGGGCCGTGATGCAGAGGCAGGCCTGGGGCATGGAGCAGAGGCGGGCCTGGGGCGTGGAGCAGAGGCAGGCCTGGGGCGTGGAGCAGAGGTGGGCCTGGGGTGTGGAGCAGAGGCGGGCCTGGGGCGTGGAGCAGAGGCGGGCCTAGGGCGTGGAGCAGAGGCGGGCCTGGGGCGTTGAGCAGAGGTGTACCTGAAGCATGGAGCTGCGGAGGGCCTGGAGTGTGGAGCTGCGGAGGGCCTGGAGTGTGGAGCTGCAGAGGGCCTGGAGCGTGGAGCTGTGGAGGGCCTGGAGCATTTAATTGCGGAAGGCCTGATGAGTGGAGCTGAGATATGTCTGGAGGCTTGGGTTCAGGAGACACTGGCAGTTCCTTTAACTCCTGTGGGTCAGGAGGCTTGGGCTCAGGAGACACTGGTAGTTCATTTAACACCAGTGAGTCAGGAGGCTTGGCTTCAGGAGACACGGGCAGTTTATTTAACTCCAGTGGGTCAGGAGGCTTGGGTTCAGGAGACACTGACAGTTCCTTTAACTCCAGTGTATCAGGGGGCTTTGGTTTAGGGGCCACTGACAGTTCATACAAGCCCAGTAGATCAGGAGGCCTTGGATCAGGAGTCACTGGCAGTTTGTATAACCCCAGTGAATCAGGGGACTTAGGTTCAAACAGTTTGGGCAGCTTTGGGAAGTCACATGGCTCTGGCAGCCATTCGTAGAACTCAGGTGGTAATTCTGGCCCTTTGTGTAACTCAGGTGATGGCTCTGGCCTTTTATGGGACTCATGTGACGGCTCTGGCCTTTCGTGGGACTCTGGTGACTGCTCTGGCCTTTCGTGGGACTCAGGTGACTGCTCTGGCCTTTCGTGGGACTCAGGTGACTGCTCTGGCCTTTCGTGGGACTCAGGTGACTGCACTGGCCTTTTGTGGGACTCAGGTGACTGCTCTGGCCTTTCGTGGGACTCAAGTGGGTCTCGTACCCCTGGCCATTCGAGGATTTCAGAGGTGTCTGATGCCTGCCTTTCGAGGAATTCCGAGGATCCTAGCGTCCGCCATTCAAAGGATTCAAAAGTGTCTGGCGCCCGCCATTCAAGAAGCTCATGCGGCGACAGCCATTCAGGAAGCTCAGGCGGCGGCCATTCAGGAAGCTCAGACGGTGGCAGCGGCCAATCAGGAAGTTCAGGCGGCGGCCATTCAGGAAGCTCAGCCGGCGGCAGCCATTCAGGAAGCTCAGGCGGCGGCCAGTCAGGAAGCTCAGACGGCAGCGGCCATTCAGGAAGCTCAGGCAGCAGCCATTCAGAAAGCTCAGGCGGCGGCCATTCAGGAAGCTCATGCGGCGGCCATTAAGGAAGCTCAGGCGGTGGCGGCCATTCAGGAAGCTCAGGCGGCAGCGGCCATTCTGGAAGCTCAGGCGGCAGCGGCCCTTCTGGAAGCTCAGGCGGCTGCGGCCATTCAGGGAGCTCAGGCAGCGGTGGCAGCCATTCGTGAAGCTCAGGCAGCGGCGGCCATTCTGGAAGCTCAGGCGGTGGCAGCAGCTCAGGCAGTACTGGCGGCAGTGGCTCTGGCAGCGGCTCTGGCAGCGGCTCTGGCAGCTCTGTCGGCAGTGGCTCTGGCAGTACTGGCGGCAGTGGCTCTGGCAGTGGCTTTGGCAGCTCTGGCAGTACTGGTGGCGGTGGCAGCTCTGGCAGCAATGGCTCTGGTAGCAATGGCTCTGGCAGCGGTGGCTCTGGCAGCTCTGGTGGTGGCAGCTCTGGTGGCAATGGCGGCAATGGCTCTGGCGGTAAAGGCTCTGGCAGCTCTGGCAGTGACTGAGGATCTGGCAGCTCTAGAGGATCTGGCAGCTCTGGAGGTGGTGGTAGCAGCTCTTGCAGTAACAGGTCTGATGGTGACAGCAGCTCTGGCAACTCAGATTGTGGTGGCCATTCTGGTGGCTCAGGTGATGGCATTTTCGGAACATAAACTTGGACCGGAACTATAGCAGGAACAGACTTGGAACAGGAAGCCATCTTGTGAGCTAGTAGCAGATTAGCGCTTACCCATGCGTGATCTGAAGGGCTGGTTGTGGCCACTTTGTGAGCTGGAGGACTGGAGTCGGCCATCTTGTGAGCTGGAGAAATGGCAGCGGCCCTCTTGTGAGCTGGAGGACTGGTGGCGACCATTTTGTGAACTGGAGGACTTGAGACAGCCATCTTGTGAGCTGAAGGACTGGAGGCAGCAATCTTGTGAACTGGAGGACTGGAGACAGCAATCTTGTGAACTGGAGTACTGGAGACAGCCATCTTGTGAGCTGGAGAAGACCCTGGCATGGCTTGAGCAGGCACTGGCGTGGCTTGAGCAGGCACTGGCGTGGCTTGAGCAGGCCATGACATAGCTTGAGCGGTGGCGAAGTATTCTGTAACGTAGGGTCTGAGGCAGTATTAGAATCCATATGCAGAAGTTTTATTAAAGGGTTTAGGCAGAGACATCAGTGATTAAACCGGCGGAAAGTCGGCAACACATAAGCAGTCAACAAAGATAGGGGCAAATCCAGACGATGTAGTGAGAGTGCAGGCAGAGGTTCAGTATAACAACAAACAGTCCAAAACAAATCAAGATACACAGGGGCAAATCCAGAAGACGTGGTGAGAAGGCAGGCAAAAGTTCAAGGCAACAATAAGCAGTCCATAACAGAGCAAGGGGGCAAAGACAGAGAACGTACTTGAACAAGGCAGGCAGGGTCATACACAGGCAGGCGCTCATGAAGGGCTCTTGGAAAACACTTGGTAATGCAGATAGACTGGCAATACTTTGCAAAGAAGCATGGCCTGAACACTCACTGAAATACTACACAAACAGGAAGTGACTGCAGAGGGAGCGGAGCTGAGTCAGTAGTTGGGCGAGGGCTCCCTCTGCTGGCGTGGCGTTACAGAAGCAAATTGTTTCAGCAACCTGAATCATGAACAAACTGCCAAGTTGATCGTCCTATTTTGGACTATTATGAACTCGGAATGACCAGCCTGATCTCACAAGAAAACATAAGTATTTTTTTACGTTTTGTCAGTTTAGTGGCTAATTCAGTAGTAGAGTTCAGTAGTACGAAATTGTACGATTTTAAAAAAGAGGCGTGGCACCTAATCCCAACCCTAAACGCAACTGTCATTGGGGGATGAGCAAATCGTAATAAATTGTACAAATTAGATCATACGAATTCATACTATTTAGCCACTAAATCAAAAAGTTATGAATTGCCGTGAGATTGTGTTGGAATGACGGAATTACTCTCTAACAGAGGTTACATGTGCTGGTGAAGATTACAGACACAGATGAGAGGTTTGCACTGACTGTGGGCTATGTTGCGTGTTGTTTTTGAACCCAAATAAAGACTAAATGTGTGCTGTGTGTAGTTTTTCTGTAATTGATAACATATCGGAGACAGTAAGAGTCTGTATGTGGTCTGTATGTGTTCATATATGTTGCATTTATTTATTTATTTATTTATTTATTTTATATAATTGCAGACGTTACAGTAGGCTATTTCGCACTCTCATTGATTTGCAGTTATAATCAAATCATGTTCATAGAAAAGTTAGTAATGAACATTTATACACAAGTATTTATATGTGTAAAGCATCTGTTTTGTGAGAAGTGCTTCTCATATGATATGTGAATGACCTGTACAGCTTTACTGTAGACAATTATTGGAGTGAGAATGACGTCGACTGAAATTTTCTGTCGTACGCCACGCCCACCAAAAAGGGTACCCTTGGCAGTGGAAATGCAAACCTGATAAAGGTGACCCGTACCGACCCATACCAGACTGTACTGTACCAGTCAGTGGAAACGTGCAGTATGTGAAGACAAATAGGTATCACACACCTCAGCAATGACTGGAAACTGATGGTCAGGAATATCCTTCAAACACAGATGGATGGGTGCATGGATGGATGTCCTTCCGAGAGGAAGGGGGTGGTGGTGGGCAAAGATTGTTAGATAGATGTCTTCTCTGTGGCTGTTGTTTACATTGTAGGTAATACACACAAGAGCATCAGTTAGGTATTTCCTGAATGGATGGGTGGATGAATGAATAAAAATAGATGTCCTTCCAAGATGAAGGGTATAGTGGTGGGCTTAGATAGTTAGCGAGGTGGCAGGTGTTTCTTTTTTTAAGTAGTTGACACACTACAGAAAGAAGAAGTAAACTCACAAGAGCATCAGTGGAGATTTATCTAAAGAACACTGGAGAACATCTTGTGCATTGCTGGAGTTCCACTCCTGTAATGTAGGAATTATACACCTCAGCAATGACTGGAAACTGATGGTTAGATGTTAGGTATTTCCTGAATGGATGGATATATGGATGAATGAATGAATGAAAGACAAAAAGATGTCCTTCCAAAAGGAAGGGGGTGGAGGTGGGCTTAGATTGCAAGATGTTTTCTCTGTGACAGTTATTTAAATTGTACATTGTTAACCCTTGCTGTAGATTATGCAGTAAATAACCCTAAAACAGCCAGTGTTTTGCTGTAATAAAAGGATACAGTATTTACTGTAGGATTTACGAGTAGGATTTGTATGAAATTGTGCAGTGCAAAGAATAAATGACAGTAATTTACTTTATGTACCAATTACAGGTGATAACTGTGATAATAAATTTTAAATTACTGTTCAATCATTACTGTCTCATCTACTCTGATGTTTTATGGTTAATTATAGAGTTCCTTTTATCTTAATACAGAAAACAATAGTTTAGGCATTAACACACAGGCTGTCTGTCTTATTCTAAACACAAATTCGTTGCCCCTTTAAAATAAATTAAGTAACTTTTTTATTATTATAAATAAAAATTATTTGATTGTGATAAATGTTGGCAGTTGCTTTGATACACCATCAGTGTTGGGGAAAGTTATTTTTGAAAGTAATCCAAAAAAGTAACTAGTTGCGTTACTTTTTATGGAATGTTATGTGTTATGTTACTTTTGCGCTACTATTTCTCACCTGCCTGAGGCTTGATCTCTTTCAGAACTTGCAGAGATTTTCTTCTTCTTTTATTTAAATAGAAGAGCTCTGCAATTAATAACACATAACCTTTACTTACCTTTAAAAATACATTCATTATTAATAAATTAGGATAATGTTATCTTCTGAGAACTTCCTGAGCCCAGAGCTCTACATGCCGTACAGATTAATGATAGTTAAAAGCAATTGCTTTAATGCTTTTGTTCTTTTTGTCTTATAGTGAGGTAAAATGAGCATTGAGCCAAATAATCCCCTTTTACTTGTCTTCCATGTGTTCAGAAAAATGAGAATACTTCCGTCGCAAAAATGTAAGGCTCTGCCATCTTGATTTCTGGTTGTTTCTGCTAGGAGAAAATTCTCTCCTTGACTGCTAGACTCAGCATTAATTTTAGTTCAGCAATTTATTTTAAAAGTGAATTAATTAAACTAAAAAGTAAGTCAAATATTACTACATTTTTAAAAGTAACACGTTACTGGTTACTTAGAAAAGTAATATTATTATGTAACTTGTGTTACTTGTAATGCGTTATTCCCAACATTGTATACCATCGGTGTCAAACCGAGTTCCCACCCTACTTCAACACACAAGTCATATACTGTACACTGCATGTGTTGTTCATTAATTTAACCTCTTTGTTTCATTGTAAATAAAACATGTATTTATATCTGCTGATTTGTTTAATTTTGTTAGACATTTTCTGTTGTATATTTGTTTGCTGCAAAAACAATAAAATACATTTGTTTGAAGAATGGACTATAGTGTTCTTTAGCCAATTATGAACTTCCGAAAGCTTAATGTGACTATTTTCAATTTCATAAGATTACTTTTAGAGCATCAATGTTGTTATGTAATTACGATGCATTCAGTTAAATAGACTTAAGCATCCATTTGGTTGTTAAAGGGTAAAAAGAGACAAAAAATGTTTAAACGCAGGCGCCGTCAGGAGCAGCAGGCTAGCGCAAAAACTCTATTGAAACAATTGTGGTAAAATTTATTTCCTTATTTTAAAGACATGGTGGGGAAAAATATGATTTAATGCAGTGCTTCTTGTTTGGTCTGAGACCCTATTTATATCATAACTCAGCCAGGCAGTGAAGATCACTGTTTTTTCAGATCTTAAACGCAACAATTTTGTATGGGATGACAATAGGAAGCCCTGGGGCTAGCTGACTGAAATTAAAAGTCTTTGTGCATTTACCACATGGAAATGCTTTCTATTTTTAATAACAGTTAAGAATACTGATTCATTTTAGTAAAACTACAATAACTAAATGATATACCATTAATGTGTATGCATTAGCTATTATGCTATAGAACTACAGTACAGTAATTAAGTGTAAGCAGTTTCCAGTTAGTTACCGCTACTGCTCGGTTACAGTGACTAACTGGAAACATTGTTTGTTAAACAATGTTTAAAAATTAAAAATTAAAAAATTAAAAAAACTTGGTAAGGTCTAATATTTATTACAGTATTTATTCATTTTTGTCAAAGTTAGGTAATTAAATAAAATTTCATTGTTAATTCATGTGAACTCAAGAGGGCATTAACTAATATTAACAATTTAATTTTAATAAGGCATTAATAATAAAACAGATCTCTTTTCAAAACTTGGCAATGGTCATGCAAGCCAACTTGCTCTTCTCACACTGAGGCATATATATGCATAACATCTGAAAAACTGTTTTAATTTCATATGACCTTTAATGACGTGCAAAGATGTATTGTTTGCCACACAATTTGAGCTAAGAAAATCATCATTAGTTTTGATTTCATTGGTACTTAAAAAAACTGAATTTATATTTTATTTTATTTTTTTTATAACTTTATTTTATCATGCAATAAAAAAACATTTACGAAGTTACAATATGAACAAAGAGACAAAAGGGTTACATAAAACTTCCAGCAAATGAAAAAGTTTAAATGATTTACACCAAGAAAGAGTTTTACATGCAATATAATTATTAGAGACTTTTAAGGAGTTCACATATAAATCAATGTCTTTTCTGAAAATAAAACGTTAAGGTGTTTCTTTGAAAATTTACATTTATGGATGTAAAATTCATCCAGAAAAAGCTAAAAATATATAATAAATTTACAATGAGAAGGATCTAAGTTCAGAGAGTAACCAAAGATACAATTTTTGGGGAAATACAGAGATTTGGAAATAAGATTTTTTTTTTTTTAAAGTTGGAAAGTAACTTTAAAGTTTAGAGTAAGTACACTCCCAAAATAAATGATTTAGTGTCTCGCCATATTGAGTACAAAATGAGCATTTGGCGGAAATAATGTTATTAAATTAAGCTAGTTTGGTATTTATTGGATAGCAATTATGAATGAATTTGATTGAGACTTCGACAGCTTTATAATTTTTTTTTTTTTTACGAAGAAGCCAAAACTGTTCCCAATCTATGTCACCAAATATAATATTCCACAAACCTATGCAGCATTTATCTTTTATGAACATTATTATTAACATTTACCTGCCGTTAAAGCAATCCCCGCCTCTTTCCAGTAGTAGCCCATCCCCTCCCCGCCTCCGCTCATCTCATCCCCTGCGCATGCGTGTCACGCCAGGCAGCCCCCTATTATTATTGTAAGAATAATTTCACTTATGAAAATGGCGGCGAGTCAGGGAGCTGTTGGATCAGCGGCGGCTCTCCAGAGCCAGCCTTACCCGAACGTTGCCCACTGGAACCCGGGCGTGATGCAGCAGCAGCACCCGCTTCACACCGCCCGCAGCCTGGAGCGCGCGCTGGAGGATGCCGTCTGCTCCGGGATGCTCAACATCAGCGGGAGGAAACTGCGCGACTACCCCGGGCTCAACTATGATCTGACCGACACTACACTAGCAGGTGGGTCCGCAGATGTGGGCTAATCTCCCTGTGCGCTCTACTGACCCGCTTCTCACGATTCTTCGTTTAAAGACAACAAAAAGATACACGAAAGGAAGAGCGCGGCGGTGTGTTTGCTGCAATTGCGCGGTGTGTCAATGGATGTTTGCGTGTTGGCTACAATAGGCAGTGCACATGGTGCTTGTACAAGAGAAAACCGTTAGTCTCACGCTTTATCTCTCGTGTTTGTCAGAGCTGGTGTGCAGTGACAAGCACGCTGAAATGGAAATAGAGACCACACCACTGGTGTCTCTCGTTGTTTTTGGCTTCGCATCTCTTACACCCCCAAACCATAATCCATGCATGAATGAAACTGGAGAGAGCACTTGAGCTGAAACGACAGGAGACAATCTTCATTAACCTTTGCTCCAGTAATTTTAACATGCAAACCCACTGCACCTTATCTAGACTGTGACTATAAGGCTTTCTTTGTGTGTCATGGAGCCGTTTCATTTCATTAAAGCAAGAGTTCGTCTAGTCGATAGAGTGATAACAAGCATTTTAAACGGACGGAAAATGCAGATAAAGGATGTAGTGCCAGACAAAAGATGCTGCCGTCCGTCTTTCCCCTATAACGCGCCGTTCTCCATCCCCTCAGAAAGCGCAAGCAGCCCTGGACATGATACACACGCATATTTGACGTTTAACCGATGTTTAATATTATGATTTAGATAATAGCGTGAAGGCTATTGTGCTAACAGTCGATAGGTGTAAATGAGCTGCACTGTTACACATATTGCTGTGTGAAGTGAATTAGCCATATGGTTTTTAGAGACGAGGGTTAAAATTAAAGTGTGTATATAGGCAAGTGTCTGTGGTCTGTAATGTAGTCTTGCCGCAGCAAACAGCCATTCAGATGTGAAGCAGACAGTGGGAGGAGGGACAGTAATCCGTTCATTCATGCACACACCTTACACACAGCATCATGTCTACACACTCCCATTCAACTGTATTGGGTTACGTTTGTGAAAAGCCCTTTTGTAAATCTTTGGCCGCGTCTCCAAACTGCTTTAGCTGTGTGAAGGGTCGTTTGTTTATATCAAGCCCTTGTGTTTTGATTCTCTCACATGGCTTGCTGGCTGGAAGAAGGCTGTGGTTGTTGTAGATAACGGTGAACGTTGACTGGTTCCACTGTTTGTGACAGGCCCGTTGGCGAACAGATGACATTTGTTGATAGTACAGGGCTGCTGGTGTCTGCTTTTGTTTTCCTGCATATATATTCATGTGTTTGAAAGAGGAAATAGTTGGAAGCGAACCAGACTGTCATCTAAAAGAGGAAGTGACTTTGTTGCTGACTCAACTGGAGATATTCGGCTGCTTCTGCATGAAGGGTGGAGAATCCTCATCTCGCAATCTGCATTCACATTTGTGAGAAAGAGGCTGTTTGCGTGCTTGTTAGTTTTTGTGTTTGTTTGACAGTTTGAGTAGGCTTGTGAGTAGTTTGAGCAGCTCCAGTGACCCACTTGGCAGTCCTTCCTATTATTGGCTGTGTTTGGCCACAAACATAACACTGGAGTATGAAGACGCCCCCCGAATCTCTGATGTTGAAGAGTGAGAAAGACGAGGAATTCCCTCTCCTTTTCTTTCTTGCCTTCTTTTTTCCTCCTTTTTTTCTTAGCATTGTTTGGTGTGAGCATATCGTCTTTATTTGTGTTTTCACTGATCATTTGGATGGCATTTCTGTGAACTAAACATAAGTAGTCTTTCTGTCTATACATGTCTATACGAGAATGGGATCACGAGAACGAGATATGATTTTTAGACTTTTAAAGAACTCCTCAATGAACTTAAAAATAAAATCATAAAATTCACAAAATGTACTGCATTTTGAAGTCAACTTATACTTTAAAAATATTTGAATAAATTATAAGCAGTAATAAACAAGTAAACACTTCAAAATGTTTTCCACAAATTCAACTGGCAGGCAACTACATAAAAAAATTATAAATTGTGTCAGTAAATAAATTGTAACAGTTTACAATAAGGCTGTATTAACTTAGTCCCTTTATTCATCAGGGGTCGCCACAGTAATGAACGGCCAACTAATCCAGCATATATTTTACACAGTGGATGTCCTTCCAGCTGCAACCCAGTACTAGGAAACATTCATACATACTCAGACACACACATATACTATTGCCAATTTTGTTCCCTTTTACCCAGTTCACCTATAGCGCATGTCTTTAGACTGTGGACATTCATTAATGATTTGTTAATGTCAGTGCTGTTTGAATCTGGCTGTAGTAGTATATAATATTCATGTGCAAAGTTGTCTTTTATGAAAATGACTTGCATTAAGGCAGTTTGTGGTCATGCATGTTCATGAATTATGCATGTATCCGCTGTGCACACATGATGTTGCTTTTAGGAATTTACTGTTAAAGGCTGACGCAGTGAAATGCTTAATGACAGCCGTTTTTCACAGCTGAGAGATAATCTTGCACCTATCTATTGGTAAGGGAAAGTAAGGGAGATATTAATCACAGCTCTTCCTTGAAAGTTTGTATTGGTTTATTTGAAAGAAACAAGAAAGTCATATGACAAGAAAGTCATACAGGTGCGCAACCTTTTTAAATACTTAAATAAATAAAAGTAAGTGACAGAATTTTTATTTTGTTTAGAGATTCACATTAAATGTTGTTTCATCTTGACAGTTACATGATGCTCTCTGTCTCTAGGCAGAACCCTTTAGGGTCATGACATCATAGAGCTTTAGAGGAAGTGGTCATAAGATAGCCGTACTGAAGCCATTTCACAATTCTTGATTTGTAACGTGTAAGTAAAGTAAAGCATGCAGGGGTAAAATGGAATACCAAAGCTATTACAGTATTCTCTATTGTTTATGAGTTGTAATACCATATTGATTAGAATATGTAAAGTAAAGTGTATTTATGTAGAGCATTTATTGTGTATGGCCATACACCCAAAGCGCTTCACAATCATGAGAGGCGGTCTCTTCACACCACCACCAGTGTGCAGTATCTACTTGGATGATGCGACGGCAGCCAAAGGACAACGGCGCCAGTACCCTCACCACACACCAGCTATAGGTTGAGTGGAGAGACAGTGATAGAGCCAATTCGGTGAATGGGGATGATTGGGAGGCCATGATGGGTTAGGGCTGATGGAGGGAATTTGGCCAGGATGCAGGGGTAACACCCCTACTCTTTACGAGAAGTGCCATGGGAGTTCAGATACAAAAACCCTCCAATTCCATCAGACCTCTTTTCTTGTAAATGAGCATTTTCTATCAGGCTCCTCTGATTAGGTTCAGAAATTTCATTTTATATGTAATGAAAAGGTTATTAGCTGGAAAATAAAATACCCTTTTTTAATGTCACTTTAGACAATTCTTTGTTTTTAACAAGGTAAATTTTCTTTTGCGTCAAAACCAGCAAAATCCATGTCTGTTTTTTATGCAAAAACCTCTAAATCCACCTATTGGAACAAGACAGCGGAATTAGTTGAACATGAAGATGCCATTAGAATCTATTTTACCAAACATAAAACACATTACACAAACCACCTGAATTTTTTAAATGTATAAATCTGTCAAGTAAGTGGCGGTTCATTCCACTGTGATGAACCAGGGGAAAAGCAGAAGGAAAATGAATGAATAAAACTGACATTAATTAAATCTTAACTACCTGTTGGCATTTCTGATATTTAGGATTTAGATTTAATGTAAGTAGAGTTTTTACACTCGTGGAATTTACATGAGAACGAGGAAACAGTGGTGTCTAAGGCTCACATTATGCCCATTTTCATATACTGATCTCTTATTATTCTACTATGCCTTGGTATACCCAGATTTTCATTATAAGACCCCTTTAAAACATGCAAGGGGTGGTTATTTTTGAATAATGAAAGTAAAAAAAATGTCATGAGATATGAAAAATAAGTCATAAACTTTTATTCCACAAGGAAGTGGTCTGTTCTCATGGGTGCCACCATGTGGACTGTGGCTTTATTAATTACAATGATCACAAACAATAACTTTTTTAGGACTGAATACAACAACTGTATTGATGTGTGTACAAGAAGGAAAGCTAGTGATACTAAAAACATCATCATTGTAGTGTTGACTAGTTTGTTGTCTGATCCTGCTAAATCAGATATGTCCTCAACACTTCTGAAAATGCTCCACATTTGTACACAAAGTAACAGGAAGGCCGGTTTATTCCTGTGGTGGTGTGGTGACGAGTGTTTGGTTGTTTTTATTTTTTATCTTCAAGGTAATCTGAACACCAGGAGCACTATATTCCTCCTCTGAAAGTAGTTCTCAGTAGACCAGTGCCTATTAAAATCAGAGTGGTTTGCTTCCAGGAATGGCTCTCAGCTCTTGTATTCTCAGACACATAAGCAGGTTTGGAGAAAATGATTACTTAGATGAATACTTACAAGACTGTTCACAATATTATAAAATTAACTTAAATGGATTGATTTTGAGACAGACAAAAGATGCTCAATAGAAACTAAACTAGCACTTTTTATAAAAGCTGGTCATTGTGTCTGAATGACATACTCTTGTCTTGGAACTGGGTTGAAAACCATTAATAGCATAAATGTCAGAGGAAAATCTATTAGATTATGAAGAATGTATGACACATTTTGTCCACTCTCCAGTTTCCGCTGATTACTAAATACTGCATTTTATAGCCAGAGTCTTAAAAAGGAACCAGAAGAACATTTTCATAGTTCATATAATTGCCTGTTTCCACTGAGTGGTATGGTACGGTACGGGACACCTTTTTCAGGCTTGTATTTCCACTGCCAAAAGGGTACCAATGGGCGTGGTATACGACAAAGTTTCAGTCAATGTCATTGACACTCGAGGAAATGTCCAAGTAAAGCCGTATGAGTGGTTCACATATCATATGAGAAGCACTTCTCACAAAACAGATGCTTTATACACATGAATACTTGTGTATAAATGTTCATTACTAACCCTTTTATAATCATGGTTTGATTATAACTGCAGATCAATGACTGACTGTGAAATAGCCCACTGTAGCATCTGCAATTATAGAAAATTATTAAATAAACATGTATGCAACATATATGAACACCTTACAGTCTCCTTACGGGTACTTCTCGCATACTGATTTTCGAATTCTGTGAATTCGGACATACTACTCGGCTCACATACTGTTTTTGAGTACAATATAGTATGAAAGTATGCAGTTTCGGAGGCAGCCTTAAGCAGGTCGCACACCAGAAGCGCCTCTGCCATACTTTTCAGAATTCTAAACATAGGTTTCTATCAGGGTACACACACCGGTGCCGCAAGTCGGCGGCAGTCCGCGGATCCCAGCCACGACTCAGGACACTGTTCATTTCTCTGCCGTGCCACAGAGCGCCATCTGATTAGTTTCATGTTAAATATCACTCGAATGTCCACGTCTGGTGTGTGATACTTTTAACTGTCATGAGCGGCGCTTCAGGTGTGCGACCTGCTTAAGTCCTTATTTGGGTTCAAAAACAACACGCAATATATAGCCCACAGTAACCTCTCATCTGTATCTTTAATCTTCACCTGCACATGTAACTTCTTGTTAGAAGGTAATTTTGTCACTCTGAGTTCATAATAGTCCAAAAGGTGATGATAATAGTTAAACATGGCAGTTTGTTCATGTTTTAGGTTGTTGAAAGAATCATTTGCTCCTTAGTTTCTTTTTGGCTTTTCCTTAGATTTTTTTTGCGCTTCACTCTCACGTTGTCTGTTTCTGAAAGGATGTCAGAAGCACTTCAATAATCACGCGCACGTTATCATCAGCTCAAGAAGTTTGTTATTTCAAATATAGAAGCACGATGAGCGATTGCGAGCTCTCTGGAGAAAGTGAAACTGCTCGTGCTTTTTGACGGACTCGTTAACAACAGGAGACGGCATATTTTGTTCTTCTTGGCCATGTGGCTGTTCATCAAGACAACGACAAGGTTTTTTTGAGCTCGAGTCGACCATGGCTTGTTATTAGATGTATATATTATTACAGTGTAATGTCTCAGCTGTGTATTTAAAAATGTTTTCATTCTCCTGGCTTGTGTACATGCTAGTGACCTATCTCTGTAAACCAAGAGAGATCAGCTGCGCATCTAGCTCCGCCTTTTGGTACCTTTTGTTGTGCTAGGTACCCTTTTGAAAGAGTACCCAAAAAGTGGTACGGTATGGTTCGCCTTTTGGTACCTTTTGACAGTGGAAACAGCCATAAAAGCGCATCGTGCCATATCGTACTATTCAGTGGAAGCGGGCCATAACTTTTGGTAGAAGTACTTACCGTTTGTCATGTTCACGTATATGACACATTTGATTTTGTGTTGTGTTGTGTTGATTTTTTTTTAATGCTGTGTTTGATGTTGCTGTTGGCGTTGCTCAGAGTTCCTAGTGACAGTGCAAGTGCAACCATACAATTGCAAGGGAAAATTTTTTTAAAGGATCAATTTGGTTGGTTATTCCTATAACTGTTCATATACTGGTTGTTGACACGACATGGATTTTCACTGTCACACATGAAAAAGTAATATAATTATTATTGCCATCATTTAAAATGCAGTAAATAGGTATTTCCATGAATGTCTTGTTATAAAAATTGCTGTTTCGTTATATTTTTTTTCCGCGGTAGTCCACTAAAAAATTTAAATAGTTGAAGGACCCCATTCAAGATCATTTGATTGAAGCCATTTGTGAAGCCCATGATGTGCACCTGTTAAGTTTTTGTCTCAGAATCTTTCACATATGTCACTTTTTTGGAACCACTATAAAATTGTTAAGTTTGGGTAGCGCAGTGGGCAGCACGAAAGGCCAAAAAGCCTGATAGACTATTGTTGTTCAATGAAATATACCGTTACTAACCGACGAGGAAACATGCATGGACAGTGCTTTTACATAGTTCATTCATAGAAAGAGCAGCCAGAAAGGGGAAATTGGTAAATTTGTGCCGAATATTAGCATCATTGACCCATAACAATGTACAGTAAGTTACCTATTACTGTCAGTATGTTTGTGTGCTTTTTATAAATTAATGAAAAACAGCTGCTGGTAAAGTATATTGATTGCAAGTGCTCAGTTTGAGACCAGATCTCTGTTTTGTTCTGTTGATTTGTAATTTCAAATATTCGTAGCTTGAAACAGATGGAAATATGAAGTTCAGTAAAGTTAGCAACAGATTCGCAGATTTGTATTTTCTGGATCAATAACTCATCATGACCTATTCGCTATTAGTATAACTAAGTTACTATGGCGAAGGCTTAAACGGACCAGTGCTCATAATATTGAGAGAAAAAAAAGGAATAAGACAGCTGTGAAACATTACTTGCTTTGTATTATTGTAGGAGACACAGTTTAGATCTGTTTAGGGTAAGAGATGTGTGAGTTATTGCCATCGGTCACTGAATGTGTCAGGAATATCAAAACAAAACCAACTTAACTCCGCTCCTTTAGCGTCCCTCACACAGCTTGATCAACGCTGGCATTTCTCCTCTTGGGTTTTTGGTTTTAAACATTCCACCATCCCTTCCAAACTTTTAGGATACCGGGTGTCAGATTTGCACAACGCATTGGCCTGTTTCCCTTGCTCGAAAGCTTGACAGAGCCCCTGCGCGTAGCTACGGTTGCTAAGCCATGATTGGTGGGTGGCGGTTTTTGGGTGTGGCTTAGGAAGGGTCAATTCTCTCTTCATATAGCCGTATGCCTATTACATATCCATAAAACACTGTGATATAACCGGGCTCGGGTCGTATTGCTTTCTCACTACAATCGATCCGCCCAGAGTACGTTTTTCAATTGAGCCGAGACCACCTCATTCAGGCGATCTCGGACCGATTGATTTGGCGCGGATCCGAGCACGATTGGTGGATTCACATATGCCAAACGAACCGTGCTAACTGGGCAAATGAGACAGGTTCCAAAACAAAAGTCTAGATGTGAAAGCACCCTAAGACTGTCACACACAGGCGGCAGCCACGCATTTCCTCTGGACGGGGAAATGAATTAATACCTACATATTTCATATCGCAGCCACTTGCAATTAACTAATCGCAACTTTTCTAATTCAAATTGCGATTAGATTTCGATTAACCGCACAGCCGTAGCACAGTTCAGTAAAAAATGGAAAAAATCCATAATAAAACAAAACTATTTTAATTATTCATTTTCCTTCGACTTTATTCATCACCACAGTGAATGAACTGCCAACTATTCCAGCATATGTTTTACGCAGCTGATGGCCTTCCAGCTGCAACCCAGTACTAGGAAACACCCATACACAAAATAGTGTTTTACCAAAAAAGTATTTTTTACTGCCTATTTGTCAACTACCTAAATATACCTCAAAAAAACGAAACAAATTATTACATGTGCATTATATTTGGGATTTGCAGTCACAACCACCACAAAAACGTTTGTGCTACAAACCTCATTCAGCTGAGCATTAATTCAGAAAAATGAACACAGATTAAATACACAGTTCATAACATTAGACAGCACCTTTCTGATGTTGTTATATAACTATGTAACTTCTTTTCGCTTGTGTTGTTTGGGGTTCTTTGTGTGTCCTTCTGTGATATAGACTCTGGTCTTGAGATCCTGTGACAGTCAGACCTCAGCTGCAGGCAGGAGACCTCTCTGCCCTTCACAGATGAACACACGCACACGCACATGCACACACACACGCACACACACACATACAAAGCATTCCCCAGAGACTGAGGTAATTACACATGATCTGACATGCTGGCCCCATCTGTAAAGGTGTCAACTTCAAACCCCTGTGCTCAACATTATGGTCTTTGCAGCTTGAGTTACACATCAATGTATAGTGATGCTTTACAACACCAAGAAAAAAGATTGAGGAGATGTTAAAAATTTAATAAACTAGCCAATATATTAATCTAGGGGATGAATGTTATTGGTATGGTTGAAAGTGAGAAAGGCGTCTTAAAAACAAGGCTTTTTTAGCTTGGCTCATTTGAGGTGAAATTGAAGTGAAACTAATGAGATCTGACTCCGCTTGTCTCACTTTCAGAAGGTGACTCTCAGGTCTCTGATAGCTTTATTAAACACTTCTTCTGAGCTCTTGGTCAAACATTAAAAGCTCAGATTAAAAAATGTAAATTTCATTCATTCATTCATACATTTTTATTCAGTTTAGTCCTTGATTTGTCAGGGGTCGCCACAGCGGAATGACCCTCCAACTTATCCTGTATGTTTTACACAGTGGACGCCCTTCCAGCCGCAACCCAGTACTGGGACACCCATACAATCTTGCATTCACACACACACTCATACAGTACGGCCAATTTAGTTTCTTTAATTCACCTATAGCACATGTGTTTGGACTGTGGGGGAAACCGGAGCACCCGGAGGAAACCCACGCCAACACGGGGAGAACATGCAAAATCCTTACAAAAACGCCAACTGTTCCAGTCAGGACTCAAACCAGTGACCTTCTTGCTGTGAGGCGACAGTGCTAACCACTAGTCATCATGTCAATTTTTATGTTTTTATTTATTTTACTTATCTTTTTGTCTGATCAACACAAATGTTATGTTTACTAATCCAATCCATATATCCCATGAAATCTGATTTCAAACCGGTTTGTGTACTGTACTGTACTGTACTGTGCTGTACTGTCTGTGTGTGTGTGTTAGGCATCGGACGATTATCGTTTTCAAGGTTTACCGTGGTTTGGAAAGGTTTTAAAACTGGCAAAATTTTCTGTAATACCATTCCTAAGGTATGTGTAAGATTTTTTTATTTACATTTTTTGTTTGTTTTTTGGACAACAGTATCTCCAGCAGAAAAAATATCCAAAGTTGCCTGACTTGAATGATTTGTTTACTGTTAAAATATTATAAATCTTTAAAAAAAGGGGGAGGGAAATATGTTGTTTTTTACCCAGACATTTAAAAAGAATATATTTTAGAGCAGTAATCACAATACCGTGAAACCATGATATTTTTATCCAAGGTTATCATACCGTCAGAATCTTGTACCGGCCCATGCCTAGTGTGTGTATGTGTGTTTTAGAGTGATAAATCACATCGTATTTGATCAGATTTTCATCTTTTACTACATTTGTAGCTTCACACAAAGTGAAACTGTGTTCAGATGCACAATTGTTTTTGTTCACTATCTTCTGTGTGACATACATGTTGTGAATGTATTAGCAATTTTGGACACACTGAACATAATTGCATGAATGATGCTTATCTTCAAGGCCCTGTTTACACTAATACCTTTTAGTTTTGAAATGACATTTTGG
Organism: Danio aesculapii; assembly: GCF_903798145.1. Taxonomy (NCBI): domain Eukaryota; kingdom Metazoa; phylum Chordata; class Actinopteri; order Cypriniformes; family Danionidae; genus Danio; species Danio aesculapii. The sequence goes on along the minus strand of NC_079439.1, from coordinate 38,671,973 downwards.
AATGAAAACGGTGTTTCACCTAGCATTTCTGAAAAGGTCTCCGTCCACACTACACTGCTAAAAATGCACATCACGTGACGACACACACACACACACACACACACACACTCTGGCATGCGCTGTAGCGTACGCTCGCGTCTAAACCCTAGGCAGTCAGCGGGTGCTTTGAGCACAGAACCCCTGGTGAGAGCTGTTCACGCCGGACAGAATCTACGGCTGAGTCTAACCTCAAAAATCTACTGCTGAGTCTAATCTGACTGTAGTTGTTAAATGTGATATTTTATTCATCTTGTTGTCTATATCTAAACCATATTCCCTGACTTTGGTCTTTTGAACCTATTACTTGTTCTCAGGTAATGTGATTTGGCTGAGCGCAAAGATAAGTTAATATATTAATGTAACCACATACACTGATTCTGCATATTGACATATTGCATTTATTTCCTATATTGTATAAATTTATTGTACTTTTGTAATGGCCATTATTGATTATTAAAACTGATATTCAGCAAAAGAGGATTGTTTCGTATTTTTCACTGAAAATGAAAGGATTTTTCATTGGCTTTTATAGGCTCTGTTTTGTTATAAACATTCATACAGTGAAGATGACGGTCATATAAATATGTAGCTACACCATGCCTTACCATTTTTGGTGTCTGTAAAATTGCCAATATCAAAATTAAATATGCAGTTCTTTATATCATGTCTTCATTTTATTGTTAAGATAGTGAAACAACCAGAGATGTATAAAGTACTAGAGACCCAGACTTAAGTAAAAGTACAAGTACTCTATCAAAAAGTGACTTGAGTAGAAGTAAAAGTGCTCTTTAAGCACCATACTTAAGTGGAAGTACTAAAGTATTCAACATTTTTTGTACTTAAGTATTGCAAGTAGTTTATTTCAAAATTTACTACTCAAGTACTGAAAGTAAAAGTACAAGTATTGTGTAATGTAGTTATTAAAGAATGCAGTCAAAAGACATCATATTGTTTTGTTTATTTTAAATCTCTTTTTTGGGGGCACGTCATTAAGCAGAACGAAAAGAAACATGACTTACAATACTATTTTTCTCTCACACTTGAACCACAGATCTGACAAATTATAACAGCTTTAACACACACCTTTCAAAGTTGTGTGTCACAAAAACAGTCCATAATCCACTCAAAACGCTATTGAAACCCATTTTCGGAGCACAATTTACTGGTTGTAAACGCTGTAAACGAACGTTCTAATTCACTTGATTTTGATTTTATTGTAAAAAAAAGAAAACGTGTATATTACTGTGTTAAATGAAAATCTGAAATATTTTATGGCTTATGGCTATGATTTAGTATTCAAAATGTTTCATTTTGATTATGTTTTAATTAAATTTGTTCTTAAACTTCATATTTTTCATATTTTTATAGTATATTTATTCATTCTGGTACTTTTACCATAAACCAACATCTCAACCATTTGGTAGAGGCTGATATTTTAGAAATTATGGGATCTGTTGGGGGAAAATGTATTGATTGTGTTAACTAGCGACATTAGGAGTTAAGAAATGCAATAAATAAAAAAATTCTATTGGTTTTTTTCTTGGTGTGACAGTTAAATGGTTACTTGTAATAAAATTGTGTCCTATAATACAGCAGTAATATATATGAACTGTACCCTTAATTTGACCCGCTCAAAGAAAACACTCTTTCTGAATGTATCAAACAAAACTCATGCACAGAAGACAGCATGAGCATTTATAGCAAATAAACTAATGTAAATATTCTCCCGGCTGCTTTTTAAACGCTGACAGGCGAGGTCTTACACCCCTTTGATTGGTTATTGTCTTCACCTTCTAAACAGAAAGGGCTGCTATCGGCTTTAGAAATGAAAGCGTTGTTCACTGATGGCGGGAAGAACAGCCGCGGTTACAGTCTATGTATGTATAATACGCGGTTATCACAGGTAATCTATAATAGACACAGTGGAGAAAACTTGCACCTCATACACGCCCAGGTCTGGATCCACAAGTATCGCTTTAACAGCCAAGAAGAGATGAACAGTTGAGTCTCACAACATTTCTCTGTAGTAGTGAAATAGCGGCTCGTGTGCTGTGCCGCCTTCACTCGCCCTCGCGCCTCCGTCCTTCGCCATAGTATTGCGACACCGCACATAGGAGATAAATGACGTCAGTACGTAATAACCCGTTATGATCTATTACTGAACCGATATCGACCATTTTGACACCTCTAGTAACGAGTAACGATGCAGCTCATAAAAAATCTATCGGAGTAAAAGTATTAAACTCATCGAAAATATGTACTTAAGTAAAAGTGGAAGTAGGAGAAAAAAACAATACTCCAGTAAAGTACAGATACTGCCTTTTAGTACTTAAGTACAGTAGTGAAGTAGTTCTACTTCGTTACTATACATCTCTGGAAACAACATAGCCAGGGTGATGTGAATGATGTTATAAAGTACACTGATCCCTTTTAAGAGTCAGCCAATGTGTCCTTGGGTTTGTTTACCATATTTTTTTTAACTTACAAGGAAAAATGCAAGACTGAACGTTGAACGAATGTCTGCAGCCATGCCTCCGTTTTCAGATGTCTCCATTTTCCCCTATCCACACTGACGCGGAGCAGCACTGTTTTCAAAGGAAAACGGCCTCTTCAGAGTTTTCAAAAAGCTCAGTTTTCAAGGCTTGAAAACTCCAGCGTATATTGTGGATGGAAACCGTAGCAATACGTATGCGTTTTAAAACATATTAGTGTAAACGCGGTTGTAATCTATAGTTAGAAATATAGTTTTAGAGATGTCATTATACAAACATGAACAAAAAAGTCTCTTTCCATTGTGCTGACGCTTTCATTATTACTTTGTCAAATGTAAATTCTGTGTTTTGTAAATACAGCAGATATTGACTCCACTGTTTGTACAAGCGATCCAATTTCATGACCCGAGTTAGTTTCTTGTTGTTTTATTACTTTTGCTGAGGTGTAGTTTTTATTTTCTACACTCACTGGTCACTTTATAAGGCACTGCCTAGTTCCTACGTATCTTTGCCTTCCAAACTGCTTTATGTTGTGTATACAGGAAGGTGCTGGAAACATTCCTCAGAGTTTTTTGTTTATATTGACTAGGGATGTATGCCATGACTAGTTTCTTTTTTGTTTAAATAGAGCAGGGATGCCCAGACTCGATCCTGGAGGGCCGGTGTCCTGCAGAATTTAACTTCAGCTTGTTTCAACACACATGCCAGGAAGTTTCTAGTATATCTAGCAAGAGCTTGATTAGCTTGTTCAGGTGTGTTTGATTAGGGTTGGAGCTAAACTCTCTAGGACACCAGTCCTCCAGGACCGAGCGTGGGCACCCGTGAAATAGAGCTATTGTCATTGACTAGTCCAGTGTTTCCCAACCCTGTTCCTGAAGGCACACCAACAGTACACATTTTCAACCTCTCCCTAATCAAATACACCTGAATCAACTTATCATAACATCAGAAGAGACTCCAACACCTGAAGTTAATGGGTCAGAAAAGGGAGACATCCAAAATATGTACTGTTGGTGTGCCTCCAGGAACAGGGTTGGGAAACACTGGACTAGTCTAACAAACCTTAGCACGTTCAAAAATATAAGACAAATATATTATCTGTAAATAGTTTTACAAAATCTGTTAATCTATCATGGCACAAAAAGGGTTTTTAAATGCAATATAGAAATGTAGTATTATTCATCATATTCTTTAAAATGAAAGTTAATTATTAACCCAATTGATCACATGTATTATATTGTTTGCTGGCAATGTGTTGAACATGCTTCTTGTGTATATATAAAGAACATCTATACATTGCATATGGCAATATCAGAAGAAAAACTAGTTTTCTACAGGCAGCCACACATTTATTGGAAATTTTATTGATCAGGTTATTGATATTGTGGCTGTCAAATGGGTTTTAATGATAATCCTTCCCCTTTGATTCGATGTAACATTTCCAGTACTGTGCTAACTAATACTGTAACAAGCCCATAATTAAAGAGTGATTGTTATATGCCATACAAACAGCAGCAGTATTGTTTTGTTAACTGTCTTGCACATCCCTAATACTAACATGATAGCATCACACAGTTGCTGCAGATTTGTTGGCTGTCTATTTTTGGTCTATTGACTGTGAAGACCATTTAAGTGTAGTGGACATTTAAGAAATCAGTTTGATTTAAACTTTAAGAAATGGTGCAGTTTCTTTTAGCATCAAAAAGGCAATTTGACCCACAGAACTACCACTCGATGGTTATTTTCTTATTTTAGAGGACTTAATGGCTTTGAATAACAGGCCTGTAGGTCAGCAGTTTCTGAAATAATCAAACCAACCTGGCTTAAACAAACATGCCACATCAAAGATGCTTTAATGACCTTTCTAGCTCGATCTGAAGCTTGATTTAAATTTCAGCAGATTGCTTTGACCCCATTTACATGTTAAAATGTGTGAGTTGTTGTTTGTAAATATTTGCATTAAAAACCTGTGGCTTTTGTTGAGCTTTAGGCTGATCCTTTTAAAAATTGAGCAAAATAAAAGAATACATTTGTTGCAAACTGCATGACACTGCATGTCAACACTTACATGACATAGTAAGCAGCACAAATGTGAGAATTAGATCTGTTTGTATTCACTTGTTAATTGGTTTGTAACTGATTTTGGTATTTACAAACCATGTTTTTTCTTTTTGCAAGTAGTGCAATTGATCTTTGTAATATAGATGCACCAGTTGAGTTTTCTGCAACATAGGCTCATTCTGAAAACGTAGCCCTATGTACATTTCTGAAGATTGCGAATTCTCAAAAAGCATACACAGCGGCCTCTGGTGGATTCGCGAAAACAAAAACTGCAAAAAAATAAAGCTCCAAGGACATATTTGGCGCTCTGCAGAAATGTATATAGTGGTACATAATCAGAATGAACCTGTGTTGGTTTTTTTGCATGGCCTCCTGAATGACCGATTTCAAATGGTCATATTTGGGTCATATTTCTTCATATTGGTTTTCTTTAAATCTGTTCTAAAAATGGTTACTGTGTGAGTATAAAAATCTGCTAGACATATCAGTCATATTTGTGTTTAAAAAGAGTAAAAATCTTGTAGTCATGTTGAAGTTGTCAGCAAATGCTTTACCAAAACACAATAATATTAAACACCAAAAAATGTTTGTATGTGATTATTTATAATTTAAAAAATGCTAAACTTACACTGCCATTATATCAATCACAAAGAACCACGGAACTGCTAAAAATCTTATATCTTACACTAAAAACTCACATATATTATAGATGACTTAAGTCTTCATTTTTGACTGAACGATACCATAAAGGGCCACGAAAATGGGGGGTTTTCACACCTCTAGTTTGAAAAAAGTCAGGAAAGTGGGCGAGTCCAGCTCTGTTTAGGTGGTAGTGTCAGGGGAGGGAAAGAGGGAAGGTTTTGCATAAAAATGGGAGTTTCAGTTCGGGCAAGTGCTAATTTTCACAGAGGCAAAACAACACACAGACACGAGAGAAAGACAGTGACTGCGTTTACATGGGCATCAGTAATCTAATTATTTGCCAAATTATGATTTTGTCGACTTTAACTGCAGTTTGGCACTTTCACCTTCATTCAGGAATATTTCATGCACGCGCCCCGTGACAAACAAGATATTGGCTGCGAAGACTTGCTGGAAGAGTGTAGTTTTAATGGAATGTTTGATACCGCACGTCATATGAGAGAAAAAAAACCCTCTGCATTTCTCGGTAACTTAGATGCACTCGGTAGGTAGCTTCAGAAAGCTGTGTGTGTATAGACTATCCTGTCAAAAAATGATGGTAATAGTTTGATTAAGGTGTTTACATTCAAAGAGCAGCATTTACAGCGGATCTTTCAGTTCATGATATTGTAGCGATATTAACATACTGTAAACTTAGTAACTAAATCATTTTGACTAAAGTATATCTTTAAAAACTGAAAAAGCACTGTGTCTCTCTGCCATCTGAACACTCTAATAGGTAAAAAAACGATCATAGTCTTCGAAACTATCATGCATATTAATGAAGTTGCACCTCATACACAATAGAGCGTGCTGATTGGTTCGAACCTAGTCTTTCTCATGAATTAAGGCTCAAAGCTCAAAGACGTCACGTTGTACTCGCTGGTACAGACATCCAGTTCACACGCTGGAATTTACACAATGATCTCATGGCCGGGACGTAGCTTTTAAAGTAATTTTTTTTGTGAAATATTTGTGTTCTAAAAGTGTTTTCGGCAATGTGGAACATATATATGACTGTCAACGTCTCAAAAATGTGGTGTTTTTCTAGTTCTTTGGTGTTTCATGATCCTAGGTAGTAGAAGAAGATGGTTTCATTGTTTTATTTGGATTAAATAATCAGAGAATAGCCTTGCTCGAAATACTGTTTTGACCAGCCATTAGCGATCTGCCTGGCATGAAAAGTGTGATTCACTCGATTGTTTCCTGTGGATTAAAAAAAAAAAGAATTCTGTGACTAATAATATTGGGGTTGACCAAGCCTCTTCTCTTAGAATAACAGTTAATTAAGTGTTAGGGGAGCCTTAATCAAATCTACTGTTCTGGACACAAAACCGCAATGTTGGTCAGGCACTGACAGTTTCATTCTTAAGACAACATTCACCAAATCTTGTATAAAGAAATAGTGTGAAGAAGAACCAGAGAAAAGCCATTTACTACAAATACTACTGATGATGCTGTATGTAAAAGGGCTGCTTGGTATCTGAGTGTGTATTATGTACACTGAATGGGTATTTTGTGGACTTCATACACAAAGACAGACAGTGTTCGTGCAATAGGAAATACTGCATCATATGACAAGTATGCTGTTTCGTTTGACTCCATTCATTTTCTTTCTCTTTCTTTCAGTCTTTTAGACACTCACTGGCTTTAATTTGAACATAATTGTATAGATTGACTGACTATTAAGTAACATTGATTCAGTACAACTCAAATGAGTTCTGATGGAGACACAAAGAGTGCAAGAGAGAAAGAGGCAAAGAAATTGAAGGAAGTCCAAAGGAAGAAAATGAATGAATACAGAGCAGAAAATTAGAATTTTCGTTGTACCCTCTTTTACTACAGTCTTTTTATCATGCCCGTATTATTTCAGTATTGAATGTTTTAACATGCTGAAAAACAGTGAGCAGTACATTTCTTGGTTGCAAGTTTTCAGTATTGGATGTATTCCCAGTAGACTTAACCACAAAACCAGCAGATTCACCAGCTAAACCAGCATCAAACCAGTATTTAACTCATTACATATTTGTGGGTTGTTCTGTGTTAGCTGATAATGATATCCACTTTGTTGTTTAAAGAAGTAAATCATCCAAAAATATTGAAATTTGTTGTTTATAAACTCAACCTTACACCATTTAACTTACCACAGACAAGATGTGCATATCTTTAGCTATTATATAATTTATATAATAAAATATAAAACTGTAATATAGCAAAATATTCTTAAAATAAAAAAATATGGTAATTGTTTTTATATATTTTGTATAGTAAAAATGACATTTATTAATGTTGTCACATGATCCTTGAGTTGATTTTTTTTTTTTTTTGCGCTCATGAAAAAACACCTTTTTATCAAAGATGTAAACAGTTGTGCTGTTTTTTATTCATGTATATTTGAAAACTGTAATACATTTTCAAGATTCCTTTAAAGGGCACCTATTTTACCCCTTTTTCAAGATTTAAGAGAAGTCTTTTGTGTCTTCAGAATGTTTCTGTAAAGTTTCAGCTCAAAACATACATCAGATTATTGATTATACCTTTCAGAATATTGCATTTTCTGGTCTGAACACATTGTAGCTGTTTTTGTTGCCTGTGCCTTTAACGCTAGTTCTCCCTGCCCACCATTCCAATCTCTTCCTCGGCTGCGTCAGATAAACAGCACAGTGACAGACATAAAGGATCTCACTCAGTTTGTGAGAAATACTACAGTAAGAACTTTCCCAATGATTATTTGTTCACACAGCGGGGACACACAGTGCGTGCGTTTAATTTTGCACTGTTTTTGCACAGCAAATGTGACAGGATACACGTTAATATCCACTGCTGTATGGATATCCATTATGTTAATGATCAAAATAAACCTGATTTAATGTCCACAAACCGAGATTAAAGCGTCTTCTTTTATAATTGTACTGACATGCGGCTGTGCTGATATAGTAAAGATGGTAAAATCAAGTAAGGTAATTCATTACAAATGAATTTAAAATGTTTTAAACTTGCAAAATTCATTCTTTATCACATTTGATGATGATTGATGATCACAGAAAGCTCAACTGATCTTTTAATCTCAGTTGCGATGGGCGCATCCTGTCCTGTTGATATGATTATACGCATTACTACAGAGACATGTTAATATGCAGCTGTCAGTCAATTTTGTGGACGGGGAAACCGCTTTCCTACGTACAGTTGTGGTGGGCCTCAAAATTGGTGGGTTTTGCATCCTATTTTAATGTCAGAAATTTTTAAAAAAGAGACTTACTGTGTTTTTAACACTCCAGTATGACAGTGGACACACTATACTTACACACAGTTCTGTTCAAACAGCTTACAAAAGATGATTTTCATCATAGGTGCACTTTAATGGACAAAAAGAAGAGCATAGTTTTATAAAGGAAAGATTTTGTAACAGTAATTTTTAAATCTTTGCTATAACTTTAGATCAGTAAAATGTAATATTAGAATAAATATATAAATTTAATAAAATCATATTAAACAAACTTCTGAGCTGTAGTGTACTTCCCTTTTCTTCAGTTCCAAATATACTGCACTGGCCAGCCTTCTCAATACTGTATAATCAATACTGTATTTTACACCAATGCACTGTAAAAAAATAATAACAAAAAGACAACAAAAATTTGTATGTTGCTTTAACTTATTTTAATAAGTTAATCAGGTTTGACAAGTTTGATTGATGTTCGATAAAATGACAGAAAAGTTTATTTGATTCAACCAAAAAAATCAGCTGGGTGAGCTCCATTTGGGGGTTGTTTATTGGCTGTATGGTAGTATGGGAATGAGGGTGGTGTTGAAGGTGTGGATGTGTTAACAAAGCACCAAATCTCTTCCCTTCTGTTAATTAACCTGTCACTCTATTACTATCTATTGCTGGTTTCTATAGTAATTGAAGGATGGCGGGTCAATTAAAATGAGCACCTCTCTATAGACGTGCCAAGACTGTTTCTCAAGAAAGCTTGTAATTCTGCATGTATTTGCATGTTTTATCTTGCTGTTAAAGTTGATTGTAATCTCAACATTTCTTTAAACAAACATTTCATATTTAGATTGTTTTCTGGAAGGGTAAGTGATCATCAGTTGTTTGTTTGATCATTCTGACCAGTTCTGCACAGCAGTCTGATAATATTTGGGATTACTGTATGAACTGCGTCCCAAATGGCACACTAAACACTATGCTCTTATCCACTAGGTATTTATGCACTTACACACTCAACAGCTGAGTATATGTATGTAGTGTTGTCCAAAATGGAACACTAATGCTTTTTTTACTAAGCAGAAATTCAAACCGTTTCCCTTATGTCGTTTGTTGGTTGCCAAATAAGTGAATTAAATGACCAAACTACCTAATAATACCTGCCATGAGTAGAACCGCACTCACCATCGGGAGGCGCTATAATCACTCTCATGGGAGAATTTTGCTTTCACAATCCAAAAATAAAAAAGTAATCCCACATGTGTGTGCAAAAGCTCCACTGCTTTCGCTACATGAGCAAAGCACCATTGAGTGGGTGAAGTGTCAGTCCACACTTCATTTTACCAGTTGAATAGACGAAATACCAACCTACATCACACATGACGTCACACGGGTTCCCAGTTGCAAAAAGAAACCGGGATGCCAAATTCGAAAGTTTAAAAATAGAAAACGTAACTTTTACCGTACACCACACTGCTTTTAATGCCAACCGCAGATGTCTTTGGCTAAAAGGGAACAGAATGAAGTGACGACCTAATCAAAAATGCTCGACTAAGTTCACGCTATGCTAAATCATACAAATTACTCATTTTTGATTGCAGCAACGATTTCAGCAAAAACATATGGTTAATTATGCGGACACTGAATGCTCAAAATGAAACGTGAAAGTGTAAGTTATTAAGGTAAACTTGTTTTTATATTCACACAATTATTCAGTGACAACTTGTGACACACTCCCTATATCGTTTACCATGGCACTTTGAATATTTGGTCTGAAATAATCTTGCAAATGTGTTTTGAAAACAACATTGACACTGTTTATTTGACTGTGAACAATGTTTAATAGTCATTGGCTGCTAATATGATTGTCTCATTATTATTCATGAGTTTTATTATCCTTTGAGAAGACACAGTTTCTTAATGATTCACGAAAATTTGTGATGCTTTGCAGTTGGCTTGCTTGGTTTGGGATTTCAGTGTTTGGACTTTCAGCAGTGAAAATTAAACCACACTGAACTGAATTAAAGTGAACTTCAACTTTTCAGCTTAACTTCTATGTTAAGCTGCTTTGACACAATCTATACATTGTAGAAGCGCTACAGAAATAAAAATGAATTGAATTGAATTGAATTTAATTTAATTTAATTTAATTTAATTTAATTTAATTTAATTTAATTTAATTTAATTTAATTTAATTTAATTTAATTTAATTTAATTTAATTTAATTTAATTTAATTTAATTTAAGCTGTGAGATTGTGCAGTAGTTAGGCATTCATCATAGGTTGCGGGTGTTTGTTTCTTTGTTGTAAAAGTTCAGGTGTGTTCCGCAACTTTACCCGTGATGCTGCCAGGGCTACACTCAGTTGGCGGGCCATCAACCGCTGACACATCCAATCTGTTTGTGCAAAAAGCAAGTACTTCTCTCAGGAGAGTTACAAGAACTGGAGATTTCATTACCAATCCAACACATCTCCCATTCTTGGTGTTCCTGGTTCTCGCATATTTCCCTCAAGGGTCCTGGCAGGGCCTAATGTTTCACATAAAGAGGGCAGGGGACATGCATCCTTATCCACCACACCTCAATTTTGCTATTTTGGTGATTCAGGAGAGAAATCCTCAAGCACTTAACCATAACTGTAAACTATTCCCAAAATCAGAGGGGAATGTGGGTGTAGCGGTGGCGCAGTAGTGGGTATTGCTGTCGCCTCACAGCAAGAAGATTACTGGTTCGAGCCTCGGCTGGGTCAATTGGCATTTCTGTCCTCTAGGTGCTCCGGTTTCCCCCACAAGTCCAGAAACATGCAGTATAGGTGAATTGGGTAAGTTAAATTGGCTGTAGTGTATGGCTGAGTATGAGTGTGTAGGTGTTTCCGGGTGATGGGTTGCAGCTAGAAGGGCATCTGCTACGTAAAACATATGCTGGATAAGTTAATGGTTCATTCCACTGTGGCCACCCCAGATTAATAAATAGACTAAGCCAAAAAGAAAATGAATGAATGTTGTTGCAGGATCAACATAGATGTTTATCCAGCAACATGTCCTACTTGGTGAAATCAGGTTGGGGAAATCCATGTACTGAAAGCTTCAATGTCACTGTCCAACTTTATCATGAGTGTTTTTTCTGGGGTTTATACACTTGGGCTATGTATGGAACCCTTTTTAAAATATACTTATTAGGATGTTTTATACATTATATACATATTTATAATGCATATAGAATCTAATATATGTACCAGGGCATGACATTTCCTTTAAAATGACTTATCAAGACACTACAACGATAACTGATGTTAACTTTAAACTTCATGTTTTACCTGACCACTGACTGACAGATGCCAGTTGCTCCTCTCCTCTTTCTCCTCTGCTTTATCCTACCAAACCCACTCCCCTCCCTTCTGCTTGCAGCTTTCCACACCATTTAAGTTCCTATGAAAAATATTTTTGAGGTAGATTTAGACTTGAAAGAGGCAGGTTTTAAACAGGGACCAAAACTATAAACTAAAATTGTCAGAAATATCATTCACTCAACCTCATAACATTCCAAAATCTGTATGATTGTCTTTATTTTGTGGAGCAGAAATAAATAAATTTATAATGTTTGTCCACACATCCATTAAGCTGTAAACCCACAGGAAGACATTCTGAAAGTAATACATGTGGATTAACTTCTATTCACATGTAAAGATTGAACTTGCATGTGTAGAGCATGTCAATTGTTGTAAACCTGATTCAGCAAAACCAATGGACCTTGTTCTTGTGTGTCAGGCATGTTGAGCTTATGTTGAAGCTTGAAAATATTCATTATCATAGACCAGGGCTGCCCAAACTTTTTCTCATAAAGGGCCAAAACCATACTAGATTGAGGCTAGTGGGCCGAAGTAAATAAAGCTGCCATGGGTACTTCCTAATTTATTTAATAATATTTAAGAATAACCAGACAACATTGCTTTATATTAACTATTTATTTTTAACGTTTTTATAATGAACTTATTACAGTAAAAACGATCCCATTTATGGGAACAGAATGGAGTTACGCTAGTCAAGCTGCACCTGATTTTGCCTTGATTTGCTTGCAGATGTCCTCTATCTGTCGAGTGACAGTATTTACAATTTTACTAAGTAATTATGCACGTATTTACAATGAACATTTCATTTCAGTTGGCTTTTTTTGTAGCTCAGCAATAAAACAAACAAACAAACAAAAAAGATTATTTTAAACTAGAAATGACAATCTCTGTCAAAATCATTCGCCCTAACCCTGTCCATCATTCATACTCCTTTCTCAATGAGATCGTGGGCCAAATCAAAGGTTACATCGGGCCAACTTTGGCCCGCAGGCCCTAGTTTGGGCATCTCTGCCTTAAACTTTACGTTAATAAATAGAAATGATGAGAGCTCTGTTTCCCAGTGATGGATTGCGGCTGGAAGGGCATCCGTTGCGTAAAACTTGCTGGATAAGTTGGTGGTTCATTCTGCTGTGGGGACCCCGGATTAATAAAGGGACTAAGCCGAAAAGAAAATGAATAAATGAATGATGAGAGCTCTGCATATTAACAGTCACTTTATTTGTGCTTTAAAGAAGATGGAATTTTGATTTTGCCTGTATATTTATTCATTTTATGTCTAGCCATGGGTATTTGAAAGTCTTTTTCATTGTTGTTGTTGTTGTTTAAATTCAAATGTTAACTTCACTTAGAAAACGAGTTGGCAGCCATTAAACACAGCCCGTCAGTTGTGTATTTTGGAACAGTTATTTTAGAGAGCAATAGAGAAGACCAATAAAATGTATCAGTGCAACTCATTATCATATTCATGAAACACATGGGGCACTGTGTTTGCTTTGTGTGTGTGTGTGTGTGTGTGTGTGTGTTTCAGAAATATGAGCCCTCTCCCTCTCAAGAAGACATTAAGGAAGTCTGCCGATAGCTCGTATCATATCCAGTGGCCTTAAGTCCATGCATTAAAAGCACATTGATTTCTCATTTAAGCGTGTGTTTGTGTGTGTGTTTGTGTTTTTGTGTGTGTGGGTGTGTGTGTGTGTGTGCGCGCTAGTGGTGGGGGTCTGGTCCCGTCTGCTAAACAGCTGTGCCTCAGTATTGTTTGGATATAAAAGAAAATCACTGAAGGAAAAGAGACAAAGAAAAGAACGGATGAAAGAAGCAAATCTGATACTATATGCTCATACTTTATACTTACAACCATTTCCTTTCGGTCAGATTTCTTTCATTTGTTTTGTGCCAGAATATACAGACACACATACACACACACACACATGCACACACATACTACTTGAGATGCTGAGCTGATATTAGAAATGTCGCTGTCTCAAGGAATTCCCATCAATTCATCCCACTATCTTTCCTTTTCAAGCACTCCTCTTTCTGTCCACTCATTTACACACACACACGCACACACATACACTCAATCAAGCTCTTCAGTCATTCTGTCCACTCTATCTCTGACACTCACTTCCTCATATAGTCTGTCTGTTTCTTTCTTTCTTTCTTTCTTTCTCACCGTCTGTGTGTGTGCGTGCGTGCGTGCGTGCGTGCGTGTGTGTAATGCATTTGCGCAGCTCTTTTCCAGTTCAAGTTATTGGGTCCCTGTCCTCAAGTTTTGAAAGACGTTATAGATAATTGTACACAGTAATATTCAAAAGCCTCCAGACATTCAGTGATTATTAATAATACAGGATAATCGATAAATAAAAGAAATTAGAAATTTAAATGTTTTGGAATATTTGTAATAGCATAATCTTTCAATTATTTACACATTCTATTCCAATTTGGTGTGGAAATATTTACATTAAAAACGGTGGCTGTCAAAAAACATTGTTTCAATGCTGATTTATTTAAACACTTTTTTTGATGACATCATACACATACGATACATACTATAAGGCTTTAAAAATATACTTTTTGTGTATAGTTTGAATATGGCTAGCATTGTAGCAAGAAGATCGAGCCCCAGCCGGGTCAGTTGGCGTTTCTGTGTGGAGTTTTCATGTTCTCCCCTTGTTCACATGGGTTTCCTCCAGATGCTCCGGTTTCCCCCACAGTCCAAAGACATGCGGTCATAGACTGTAAAAGATATGGACGTATTACCCGTGATGTCACCCATAGGGTTCTGAAGAGCGCAAATTAAGTTACGAGTAGGCGTGGCCAATCGTCGCCATTTTGTTTGCACGTCATTGCGCCAATTCCAGGGTAACCAAAAAAACTGCGACTCGTTTGTGTTCTGACCACATGTGCTTGGTTGTGTACTATATCAATAAAGTGTTTAAAAACACTGTTGTAATATATCGAGCCACTAAGCATTGTACTTATGACGTTTTTTACTTCCACGACTTATTACTTCCAAATACTTCAAATACAGCCCGTGTTAGTAAATGCAAAGCTATTTATGAAATCCAGGCATACAACTGTATGACATTTCAGATGACTCTTCTAGAGCCTACAGCTAATCAATCTGTCAGATTCTGGAGTGCATTACAGGTCTAACGAAAATAATAAATTATAATTTATCTTAAATAAATATATAAGTAAGAACTGCACTCACCTGGGAAATGAAGGCCACTTGAATTGTTTGTGACCACAATTAAGTGCACACAGCATACCATATTATCTGTTAATTATAAGAAATAATTCCAAAATTCAGTTGACTGTGTAAAGCCACATAATTATGCCTCTATTATGGAGCTTGGACTAGCGAAATTTCGATGAATTGCAGTTTCAGTTACTTTCGTATTAGCTTCATTAAGGAGAGCGGGATGTTGCCACTTGTAAAATGAATAAGCTAAATTGGCTGTAGCTTATGTGTGTGAATGCAAGAGTGCATGAGGGTTTCCCAGTGCTGAATTGCAGCTGGAAGGGCATCTGCTATGTAAAACATGGATGGATAAGATGGTGGTTCATTTCGCTGTGGCGACCCCTGATAATTTAAAGACTAAGTCAAAGAAAAATGAATGAATGTCTATTTAGAGAAATGCTCCAATATAGATGTTATTTTTCTTTCGTAACTTTTGATTTTTTTTACTGAATGGCTTTCCTGAGGTAAATTTTGCATGGCATATAGTAAATGCATGACATAAGTTTTATTGTAGCCTTTCCGCAATTAAAACAATGATTCAGTCACATGAAATTTTATCAAATTAAATTAAATCAAAGATGAAATTATGACCAGGCATGTGTTTTTCATAGTAAGTTGGATAAATAAACTAGAGCTGTGCTGGACAAATAATAAATGAAGACGAGAGAACCCAGTCCAGAAGACTCGAACAAGCAGGTCAGATTTATTGAGATGTGTTGGATAGTCTGCAGTCATACAGCATCTTCAAGAAGTCCACAAGTCCGCAAGAGCCTACAGGAGTCTCTTACAAGTCTGCAGTCTGAAAGCAAGTCTAAAATAAGTCTATAATATGTTTTTAGGAGGAGGGGAGTGGCTAGGTGGAGATGGCTAAACAAAGCATGTAAATGAAGTCAAACTTGTCAAGCCACTGACCCCACGAGTTTTATCAACAAAAGGGTTGCTTTGGCCTGAAAGTATCACCCAAAAACACTGTCATTAAGACCCTGCCCATAGCATTTGAATAACTTTGACCCGTGCTCAGGAAGCAAAGGTTTAATGTCACACCCTAGCTAGAGTTTTGAATGAAATTAGAATATAACTTTTCAGTTATATATATAGATTATTGTTAATTTAAAACTAGATTATTTATATTTATATTTCCACAGCTGAATTACTGGACTGTATCAGGGTAAAATGGGACGAAATCAGTCTTAAATAATCCCTTACGCCCTGGTTTTGTAAGACTATGAGATTCCTGTTTGTTAAATAAAGTTGTTGATGCATGCTTTGCCTTTACTTCACGTTGAAGCCTCTGTGTAATTTGCAATATATGTTGGTGTGGTTACAGCTAATTTTACAGCTTGCTATTTTACTTTCGGTTTTGCTCGCTTCAGTTTGGTTTTGGTCAGCTCAGTTTGCTTTAGAGAAGAAACTTTAAGTGGGTGGGGTTATTGCTTTAGTTGCGCCTCTTCTGCCATGACATAATTATAAATGCGACATAAACAGAAGCACAACTCAAACCAAGCCACAACACCGAAGCAACGAATGCTACTGATGCTTTTTGAGCATTGGCTGCTGTTCACAGTTTAAATATGGCAAGTTTGGGGTAGCAAATCTTGGTAGTGATGATTCTCTCTGACCAATTGGTGATAAGAAGTGTGTACATGTTAGGGCTGCATGATATTAGAAATATTTGACATTACAATATTTTGTTTTGCTGCAATTTATATTACAATATGAATACAATTTCACCAGACAGCTTTAATAGCTCTATTTGGAAAGAATTCATTAGATCAGTGGTTCTCAAACTGGGGGTCACGACCCCTGCGGGGGTCGCAGAATAATTTCAAGGAGTGATTTTAAAAATTGTGTAATTTTCAGTGATTATAATAAATATTTTTCAGTATTACAAGTGAAAGCTAATATTTTCAGATTTTTTAAAAGATATTTTAAAAAGATAAATTCATAAGGTATTTAGGACACATTCAGGCAGAATGCATCTTTGTACTGGAAACGCAGCACTCAGGAACAGTTTAAAGCTTGTCATGTCAACTTGCCGCAGTAAACAAAGCCCGCAACGTTTGCCCCGCTTTTGCGCTCTTCTCATTGGCCCACTGCTCTAAGAACTGAACACGAATGGATTGGTTAATATCAGCTGTCAATCACTCAGTCATCGCCTCCTGTCTTCAGATGACAGGAGCTACAACCGCCAAAATGTAAAACGCTGAAGATGAAAGAATGAAAACAACACTGACAGATTTTGTCTTAGAAACACCTAAAGCTACAAATAATGGCACATCTGATTACTGATCATATGGTGAATGTTAATCCACCATCTACATTTTTCGAAGAGTGGATAAAAGACTTCCATTGGCTTCAAGTCCGCCATGAAAATAACTAAAGCATTCACCGTAAAGTCTGTGGGATGGAATTTTCAGGTAACTGTTTGCCACATCTACACATTTTAAGCATGAGAGGTTGTTTAATCCTTCATTTAATCGCCAGATGCTGTCAGCTGTACAGGTGGCAGCTACATGTAAAATTTAACACCACGTACACCATCGCAAAAGGGCTTGCACCGACCAAGATTAAACTAATATTGCAGCTCATGAAAAGACCGGTATTGCTATTAAAATGACGTATGCAAATAATAAGGTATATGTTAAAAGCATTTGTGCAATATCAGACACCACCCGTGAGAACACAGCTCAGTTATCGTTAACAGATTTATTAATGAATTCATGTCAAGCAGTGCGTGCAGGGCCGGTGAGCGGTCCGTCCGTGATATCTTTTGGTCACTCAGTTATGTTATAAAAATGTATTTTCTTGTGATAACGGGATTTCATTGAGACATATTTTCCTCACACATGCATATATATTTTTTGCTTGTTAGTTTTGATTAGTGTTGATTTCTAATGCAAAAAATCTGTTTATAAAACTTGTAGTAACAGTGCGATAATTGGTGGGAACCACTAAATTTTGGCTGGTGCGCCTAAATTTTTAAAGTTAGGAGCACCAGTACTACCAAGCAAAAATGTTAATTTCGAGCCCTGTAATGTATAGTAAATATAGTTAAAATATTGTGAACAGCTTAAAAAAAAGTAATTTTTATTGTTTGTATATGCTTTGGTAGTGGGGGGGTCGCGAGTTCCTGACGATCTTACATTGGGGTTACTGGTTTAAAAGTTTGAGAACCACTGCATTAGATAATGGGGATTATTCTGCATTACTATTTGGATGGTGTCAGGATTCTGCCACTTCAATCTTGTCAATTCTTGTTTTGCTGGCAGAAGCCAGACAGTAGTCTTGTCTTGTCTTGTATGTTGTGCTCGGCTCGAGAAAATGTTTCTTCGGGTAGAGCACTCCTATCTTGTTCTCATCTGTCTTCGTCTTGACTACGCTCAGGCTGTGTGCGCTACCGGTTTACGCGGATGTGCGGGGTTCAGGTGTGCTCAGGATGTGCACTCTCGTTCTGGTGTGTGTTTTGTTCATGAAATGGTGTTTTTGGGTCTTAGAGCTCCGGTCTACTTAGTTTCGGTTGGCTCTGGGATCTGAAACATGAATGCCGCATGTGAGTGCATGATAAGTGCTTGTTGTCTTGGTGTTTCATAGAGCACGTGGCTCCATGTTTACATGTTGGTTGCATGCTTTAGTGTTGTGTTTCTTGTGAACATGCAGTTAATGACCAGAAATGACCTAAATGGCTGCACTTGTTTTTGTAAACACAGAAGGGGCTTTTGTTGATGGTTGATGGTACATAATATGTGTGTGTACTGGCACTCACCGGCTGCTTCACATGCACACGGGTCAAGAAGGAACATAGAAGCGTTATCGGACTAACATCTAGCAGCTTATTGTGTCTGGAAAAATATTCAAAGTTTTTATTTTCATTAACAGCGCGGATGTGAATGAGTCTGAATGTTCTGATTGGCTGCAGTAGACGTCTCACATCAGTGTGTTCTAATTGTGAACACGCACTTTCTGGCAATTTTCCTTCTGCGTTCACACAGCGCAGCATTCCAGCAAATTACCGGTAGTGTTACACTTCTCTTTCCGGAAAATAGACGGAACCAATTTACAGGTATTTTCAAAAAGGGCCTGTTCACACATGATCCCTTTCCGGAAAATTGCCGGTAATTTTCCGCAAAGGTCTGCATGTGTGAAAGGGGCTATTGGCTGTGTGTTCTAGTCCTGTTCTCTTGTGCGCACATGTCTTTGTGTCATGTGCTCTTCTGTCTTTCGTCTAGTCCCACCCTCCATGTTAGGACCTATTAAAGCCATTATTAGTTTATCCTGTTCACCTGTCTGTTAATGAATTATTCCTCCTTTATAGTCTCCTCATGTCTGCTGTGCTGTGCCAATTCATTGTTGTACATACGTCGTTCCTGTCTAGTTTCCAGTCCTGTCTTGTCCAGCCCTGATCCCTGCCAGCCTGCCCAGTCAAGGTTTTTTTTTTTTTTTTACTTTTTATTTTATTTTTATAATAAAAACCCATATTATTTGCTCCACTTGAGTCCTCGCTCCTATTCCCACCCACCAACTGTGACAGGAAGGTAGAAGTGAAGTACTTTACATCACAGTATTCAGGCAGAGAAATTGAATAATCAAATGTAAACTAACATTGTTTGAATAAATCAATAAATACATCTTTATTAGAGTTATGAACAGTACAATTGTTTGTGTCTGAATGCTCACACAGTTACTAGCCTTAAGAACACATGCAAATGATAAACTTTCACTCCATTATAGTTAAACTCTTCAGTGTTTATCCAAAATTCTGGTTCTGAACTGTGGCTCCTGATAAACTATTATCCAAACATATCAACTCAACATTGCATTTGTGCAATGTGACTAAATATTGTGCTGCACTAGTATATCATGGTTTCCGCTACATTGTCATTCAAAACATTCAGTCATTGTTTTTTTTTAATAGCGGGTTATAATCGCACCAAAACGTATTAAAAGGTAGGTGAATTATAACAGAGCAAACTTTTCTGTAATCATAGTATTGCTGTGCGTTATTTGTTTAACCCTTTAAGGTGACATACTGGCTGATTGACTGACTGACAGGTGCATGATGCGTGAGGCTAGCAAACATGACGTAGCTTTCAGTTAAGATGAACACAGTTTCCATGATTATACTTTATATATAAAGGCCAATGGCTCTGCATACAACAAACAAAGACTTGATCTTGCTGGAGTTTATAGTCGCTTCACTTTACTTCAGGACGCATAAATGCCACACTGTAGGTCTGTTGCAGACATTCATAAATATTCCTAGTGTAACCCTGGTGAAATAGTTGAATAATTATTTATAATATTATTCAGAGCAGTATAATCATATTATTATTATATCTACAAGTCTTTATTAATATAATAAGCTAAATAAAATTCATGTATACAAATGTAGTTTAAGGTAAAGTAACAGCCAATTGTAGGAGCGGGTTGTTAGCTCCGCCCCTTCCAGCTTGCCGGCAGAGAGAGACACGGAGCAGAGACAAGACCGGCTATCTGAGCAATAGAGAGGAGTAAACTTGAACAAAAAGGATAGAACACGTGCACTGACGCCATTTTGAAATCGCGTGTGTGTGAAAAGGCCATAGAGAGATAAAGGCATTGTGAATTTGACAGGCCAGGTTTTTTTCTGAGGAGATTTTCCCGGTTTCCCTAGATTCTTTGTATTGATGGCGAGCCTCCCACGTCGACCTGGAAAGTCGTGAAGTACACAAATTTTCAGTTTATCCTCCTTTCACCGGATAAAGTAAGAATATACCAAAAAGTTATTTCCTTTAATGGACTGGGATTCCGAACACAGCTGTAAGGACTGATTTTCTTGACAGAAAAAAACAGAACTTGAACTTAATTGAACTGAGTTCACTGATTTCAGTGTGAACAACTATACTGATTTATTTGTGTTATTTTTATGGTTTCTTTTGGTTTTACTTGAACTCATTTATTGTGATTTTGTTTTTTTGATTTATGACAATTGTAAAGTGGGTGCACCCTGGGGACCATGTGTAAATAGTTTTGTATTTCTAATGTAATTATTGTTTTCTGAGAAAAATATAAGGAAAGAGAAAAAACATACAATCCAAAGTAAAAGTATTTTTATATTTAAAACATACCTTTTGTGTCTGGTTATTGCTTAGTTACACCCCCACCTCCTTTTACTTACCTTGAAGTCTTCTGATTATATTGTCTGGTCCAATATTAAATAAATTCAGTACACCCGTTACAAATGTGGCGAGCCAGCCAGGAGGTGGCGCTGTAGCTGAGTAATAATTTTTATATAAGCAACTAAAATATAATCTTTTGACATTTAACTTAGGAAAAAATATATATAATAAATATCTAACTAAATATGGATATAGTTGAGGCAGAGAACATTAAAATTCCAAACTCCCTGATTATCAGTGGCTTGACTAACACAGAGCATGATGAAGAATTAATGGACATACTGAAAAGATATGGTTCTTTTTCAAGAACTTTTGTCATCAGTGACAGAGAATCAGCATTCTATCAGAACACAATAATTGAGTATAACAGTGGTCAAGCCTTGCAGTCTCTTGGATCCCAGCTGCCTTATACTCACCAGTCATCAAGTGATCCAGAAATCACTTACCACGTGAAGGCACTGTCTAGCATCTTCACCCAGGAAATGGGAAGTAATGTTACTAAATCCTATCTTCAGGAATTAAAAGAAATAGCAAAGCTGAGTGGAACTAATTTTGAGGCAGTCTTAAATCAGGTGCTAACTCAAATGAGTTCAGAGCTTACCTCAGTGTCCACTGATTTTGCAGATGGAGATGCAAACCAGAATGAACCATCTCAAGCACTTCCTGATCAGAGTGTTGAGACAGCCTCTGTGAAGACAAGTCAGGTAGAAGGACCACAGTCACAGGATACGCCCATAAAATCTAACCCACCGTCCCCACTTACACATCAACAGATGCTTAATCCACCAGAAGTCCAGAAGCTTATAGTTGAACATGTAGTAAGAAGTGGTGATGTGGCTGGCCAAGGGCCTATGCAAACTAGGCTTCGAGCCTTCTCTGGTAGGAGTCCCAGGCCCAATAGTGAGGCTGACTATGACACATGGCGCTCCAGTGTTGAGTTTCTTCTAAAAGATCCTAGCATGTCTGACTTGCATGTGTCTAGGAAGATGGTGGACAGTCTCTTGCCACCTGCAGCTGATGTTATTAAACATCTACGCCCTGATGCTCCATCTTCTGTTTATCTTCAATTACTAGATTCAGCTTTTGGTATTGTTGAGGATGGAGATGAGCTCCTTGCAAGATTTATGAATACGCTACAGGATGCTGGTGAGAAACCCTCAACTTATCTGTATAGATTACAAACAGCCTTGAGTGTAACTATCAAAAGAGGTGGTATTATGCCTGACGAATCAGACCGATATCTTCTCAGACAATTTTGTAGAGGCTGTTGGGACAATGACTTAATTACTGATCTGCAGCTTGAGCAAAAACGTGACCATCCTCCTTCCTTTGCAAAACTTCTGCTGATGTTACGCACAGAAGAGGATAAACACACAGCTAAGGTTGATCGTATGAAAAAACATCTTGGGTCTGCTAAACAAAAAGCACTGATGCACTCTCAAAGAACATGGGTTTCTGCTGAGTTGGAGCAGAAAGAGGCTTCAGGTGCGGTTTCAAGTGCAACTGAAACACAAGAGCTCAAGAAACAAATAGTCAAGCTCCAAAGTCAGTTATCCAGTCTTATGGCCAAGCCTAAACCTCAAAAGAAATTCCCAGTACGAGAAGCAGTAGGCAGCCAGGGCAAAGACAAGAATCAAACTGCTGCTACCGTTAGAGCAAATCCAGTCAGTAAGAAGTCAACAGACAGGCCAAGACCAGGATACTGTTTTGTATGCGGGGAAGATGGCCATGTAGCTGCTTCATGCACTTCTGAACCCAACCCTGTTCTTGTCGCTACAAAGCGTAAGCTGCTGAGAGAGAAGCAGCTGCAGTGGGACTCTCAGAACTCCACCCTTAGCCCTGATTTAAACTAAAGCCAGCCCGTGTTGAGGGACAGACGGGGGCTGAATTCAAATCAGATTGTCCCACTTCTAAACGTGTCTCAAACAAATGTCAATCTTCCAGAATGTCAAATGCTACACTTCCAAAAGGGTTAGTTGGTGCTAGATGCATTGCAGAAATCAGCATAGCTGGTGAAATGTGTCAGTGTTTATTGGATACGGGGTCACAAGTTGCAACAGTCCCCAAATCCTTTTAGGAGCAACATCTTTCTGTGTATCCCATTAACCCCATAAATGACATCTTGGAAGTAGAAGGAGCCAATGGCATTTCTGTCCCATATGAAGGCTATATTGAAGTTATTATTGCTTTTCCAGAGGAGTTCCTGGGGATGAGTGTTGAAGTACCTACCATCGCATTAGTAGTGCCTGATGTGAAATCCCATGATCAGTCTATGGTCCTAATTGGCACGAACACATTGGATGTTCTTTATGAGCAAAATTTGAAGATAAATCCTCCAACTTACCAACCATCTGCATTTGGTTACAGAGTGGTTTTGCGCACACTGGAGGCAAGGCGGAAACAAAACACAAGTGGTATCCTTGGTTGTGTACGATTAAAAGGCAATGTACCTGAGGTCATGTCTGAAGGACAGACTGTAGTTGTGGAAGGTTCCGTTGAAGTGCCTTCTGGAGTTGACAAGTGTGTGGTAGTGGAGCAACCATTTAACTCATCCTTACCTGGTGGGGTGTTTGTTAAAAGATGTTTATTAACCGTTCCAAAAAGCCAGCATTGCTATCTTCCAGTGGTGCTTACAAATGAAACTGAACATCAAATAACCATTCCACCAAGGTGTACTATTGCTGAACTTCATGTGGTTGACTCAGTACTCTCTCAACCAAATGCCACCTTTGAGGATGAACACTTATCTGTGCAAGAGCTTGATTTTTCCTCAAATTTTGGTGAATCCCCACTACCCCAAGGGTGGAAAGATCGCATCACCAAAAGGCTCAGAGAAATGCCTGAAGTTTTCAGTCATCATGACTTAGACTTTGGTCACACTCAAAAAGTGAAACATCGCATACAGTTAAATGATGAAACTCCCTTTAAGCAAAGAGCACGGCCTATCCACCCACATGATGTTGAGGCAGTCCATCAGCATCTTCGTGATCTCCTTGCCAGTGGAGTCATTCGAGAGTCACAGTCACCCTTTTCTTCACCCATAGTGGTAGTAAGGAAGAAGAATGGGGAAGTAAGGCTGTGTATTGACTATCGAAAACTGAATCTTCAGACAGTGAAAGATGCGTATGCTCTGCCAAATCTTGAGGAGGCTTTCTCTGCTCTGACAGGGTCAAGATGGTTTTCCGTGCTTGATTTAAAATCTGGGTACTACCAGATAGAGGTTGAGGAGTCAGACAAATTTAAAACCGCTTTTGTCTGCCCACTGGGGTTCTGGGAATTCAATCGTATGCCCCAGGGTGTGACCAACGCACCAAGTACTTTCCAAAGATTGATGGAGAAGTGTATGGGAGATATTAATCTTAAACAAGTACTGGTCTTTTTGGACGATCTGATAATATTCTCAGACACTCTTGAGGAGCACGAAAGACGTCTGCTGAATGTTCTATCTCGCCTAAAGGAATACGGGCTGAAACTGTCTCTGGAGAAATGTAAATTCTTTCAAACTTCTGTCCGTTATTTAGGCCATATTGTGTCAGAACGTGGAGTGGAAACAGATCCAGAAAAGATACAAGCCTTAAAAACCTGGCCGAGTCCCAAGAATCTAAAAGAACTGAGGTCATTTCTTGGCTTTTCCGGCTACTATCGCCGATTTATTAAAGATTATCCCAAGATTGTGAAGCCACTCAATGATCTTACATCAGGATACCCACCATTAAGGAAGAGCACTAAAAAGAGTGACAAGAAGGGTCAGTACCATAACCCTAAGGAACCATTTGGAGGTCGTTGGACATCCCTTTGCGAGGAAGCTTTTCAGTCCATCATCAAAAAGCTAACTAGTGCACCAGTACTGGGCTTCGCTGACCCCAAGCTCCCTTATTTTCTCCATACAGATGCTAATGCCAAAGGGTTAGGAGCTGCACTGTATCAGAACCAAGATGGACAGTTACGTGCTATTGCATTTGCAAGCAGAGGACTGTCATACAGTGAATCTAGGTATCCAGCACATAAACTAGAGTTTCTTGCTCTTAAATGGGCAGTTGCTGAAAAGTTTAGTGACTATCTTTATGGTAGTCAATTCACTGTCATTACTGACAGCAACCCTCTTACACATGTTCTTACCACTGCAAGGTTGGATGCTACTAGCTATCGTTGGCTTGCAGCCCTTTCCACTTTTTCATTTACACTGCAGTATAGGGCAGGCAAGTTGAATGTTGATGCTGATAGTCTTTCAAGGCGACCTCAGGATCCATCACCAGAAAGTCATATGAACCAAAAGGAACGAGAGAGGATCCAGCAGTTCATACAACATCAAATGGCAAATGCAGAAGATTCTGTCTATGTCACAGGTGAAGTCATCCAAGCTATCTGTGAGAAGCACTTTGTTAGGTTTTCAGCTGACGCTGAGCCAGGCATTGCTCTTTTAAACTCCCTGTCACTGTGTTCAAGCTCCATACCAGACTGTTATGAACAAGAAAGTAGCTCAGATGGGTCAGTCGATCTATTGCACCTTTCAAAAGATCTTGGTGACAAACAAAGGGCCGATCCAGTTCTTCGAGAGGTGATATCACACTTGGAGTCAGGAGAAAAACCATCACCTGCAGTAAGGAAGGAACTTCTTTGTCTTCCGTACTACTTGAAGGAGTGGAACCGCCTTGAGTTAAAGGACGGAGTTCTCTACAGGAAACGGAGAGATAAGGATTCCATTACTTACCAGCTAATACTTCCAGAAGCACTAAGATCCTCTGTGTTGAGTAGTTTGCATGATAGTATGGGTCACATGGGGATTGAAAGGACGTTGGATCTGGTTAGAACACGATTCTTTTGGCCAAAAATGGCTGCCGATGTAGAACAGAAAATCAAGACATGTGGTCGTTGTGTGCGAAGGAAGTCTCACCCTCAAAAGGCAGCGGCCTTGGTCAACATCCAGGCCACCCGACCACTACAACTAGTCTGTATGGACTATCTTTCGATAGAACCTGACCGCAGCAACACAAAGGACATCTTGGTGATCACAGATTTTTTCACTAAGTATGCTGTGGCTATCCCTACACCAAATCAAAAGGCAAGAACCGTAGCAAAGTGTCTCTGGGAAAACTTTATTGTGCACTATGGGTTCCCAGAACGCTTACATAGTGACCAGGGCCCAGACTTTGAGTCACGCACAATCAAAGAGCTTTGTGACATATCTGGCATCAAGAAAATTCGAACAACACCTTACCATCCAAGGGGAAATCCTGTCGAACGCTTCAACAGTACCCTGCTGGACATGCTTGGCACATTAGAAGAGAAAGATAAAGTTCATTGGAAGGATTTTGTTAAGCCGTTGGTTCACGCATATAATTGCACGAAGCATGAAGTGACAGGATTCACCCCTTATGAGTTGATGTTCGGGCGCCAACCTAGGTTGCCTGTAGACCTTGCTTTTGGTTTACCATATCATGATCACCCAAAAACATCCCATTCTGAATATGTAAAACATCTAAAGTCACATCTGGAAGAGAGCTATTTGCTTGCATCTAGTAAAGCATTAAAGAATGCTGAGAGGAATAAAATCAGATTTGACAAACTTGTGACAAACTCATCCTTGGAAGTCAATGACCGTGTGTTGGTGAGGAACGTTCGGTTACGAGGTAAACACAAGTTAGCAGACAAGTGGGAGTCCGAGGTGTATGTAGTAGTAAAACGAGCAGGTGACTTGCCCGTGTATACTGTTCGTCCTGAAACAAAGGATAGCCCTCTCCGTACACTTCATAGGGACCTTCTGCTTCCTTGTGGATTTTTACCAGCTTCAGAAATTTCAAGCCACCCATTAACCAAACCTCCCTCTAAACCTAGGACACGGAGAAACCCTGGCAAAGAACCATCTGATGATGACAACATCTCTGATCCAGAGGATGAATATCCTAATGGTCATCATGATACTCTCCCAGATATGGAAACTGTACGGTTTTCTACAGTCCATAACATACACAAATCAAAGGTAACTTCAAATGTTTCTTTGAATACAGATTCAGTTAATCTAAAGCCTTCAGAAGGTAACAATACACCATACTTACCTGTTGATACTCCAAAAGATTACTCACATGTTGATACTCCAGCTGACAATTCCTTTGCCAATGTTCCCGATACATACTCACCTGATAATGCTCCAGAGGAATACTTACCTGCTGATATTTCAGTTGACGATTCACCTGTTAATGATCCACATGACACTGTGAAAGGTCACACACCTGAAGAGGAAACAGAAACTTACATACCTGTTGAAGGTGGAGATAAAGAGGAAGTGGAGGAAAGTACTGCAATATCAGATGTTTCTGTGGAGGAGAAGGAACAGCCCAAAGCTGAGAGAGGACATAATCCAAATGTACCACTCAGACGCTCAAGTAGACAAAGAGAGGAACCTAACAGACTTAACTATCTTCAACTCGGGAATCCCCTTTCTTATGTTGTCCAGTCTCTCTTTCAGGGGTTAAGCTCTGCCATTGTTAGCTCCCTAAATGGTGTTGAAAGTCCCAGTGCCCTTTCCAACTTACCTGATGCCTCATTGAATGTAGTGACTAATCAGCCACTCAGAGCATGCAAAGGGACTTGCATGATTTCAGGGGGGGAAAGTGTAACCCTGGTGAAATAGTTGAATAATTATTTATAATATTATTCAGAGCAGTATAATCATATTATTATTATATCTACAAGTCTTTATTAATATAATAAGCTAAATAAAATTCATGTATACAAATGTAGTTTAAGGTAAAGTAACAGCCAATTGTAGGAGCGGGTTGTTAGCTCCGCCCCTTCCAGCTTGCCGGCAGAGAGAGACACGGAGCAGAGACAAGACCGGCTATCTGAGCAATAGAGAGGAGTAAACTTGAACAAAAAGGATAGAACACGTGCACTGACGCCATTTTGAAATCGCGTGTGTGTGAAAAGGCCATAGAGAGATAAAGGCATTGTGAATTTGACAGGCCAGGTTTTTTTCTGAGGAGATTTTCCCGGTTTCCCTGGATTCTTTGTATTGATGGCGAGCCTCCCACGTCGACCTGGAAAGTCGTGAAATACACAAATTTTCAGTTTATCCTCCTTTCACAGGATAAAGTAAGAATATACCAAAAAGTTATTTCCTTTAATGGACTGGGATTCCGAACACAGCTGTAAGGACTGATTTTCTTGACAGAAAAAAACAGAACTTGAACTTAATTGAACTGAGTTCACTGATTTCAGTGTGAACAACTATACTGATTTATTTGTGTTATTTTTATGGTTTCTTTTGGTTTTACTTGAACTCATTTATTGTGATTTTGTTTTTTTGATTTATGACAATTGTAAAGTGGGTGCACCCTGGGGACCATGTGTAAATAGTTTTGTATTTCTAATGTAATTATTGTTTTCTGAGAAAAATATAAGGAAAGAGAAAAAACATACAATCCAAAGTAAAAGTATTTTTATATTTAAAACATACCTTTTGTGTCTGGTTATTGCTTAGTTACACCCCCACCTCCTTTTACTTACCTTGAAGTCTTCTGATTATATTGTCTGGTCCAATATTAAATAAATTCAGTACACCCGTTACACTAGCTTAAGTTTAATATATGTTGGAGACATACTTGTTTCATAAATGCACTACATTGCACTTCAGCAGCGTATATTTGAGGGCGTGCAAGAAGTTTTGTGCACGAACAGAGGAAATCGGCGCGCAAGCAAAGAGATTTGCATGCTCGTATTACATAAATGTGATCCTGACTTGTAATACTGCGCTCACGACATTTGTCATTGAAATAACACCATACTGTAGGTAGTTGGTAGATCTGTGTAAAAGGCCTGTCACCCCAGCTGGAAAAAATCCTAGAGGAAACACTGTATACAGTATGTTACATTTTGATAAAGGTATAGCTGCTTGGAACCTCACCCAAGGTGGAAAAGCTTCTAAAACGAGCTGTACTCCACTTCATGCCATGCAATGGAAAAGCACCTTATCATGCTAATCAGCACATTGGGGATACATGGACACACCACAATTTTATGATCTGAATATTATAGCACAAAGATAAACCTCTGTTTAATACTAATCTGTCTAAATGTCTGAGTTTATTTTTGTGCAAATGAAATGTGCTGTGATGTGTAGATGTTGTTGATAATGTGTAGCCTTGGTGCGTTTGTGTTGAAGCCCAAGCTACTGAACAAGAGTATGTGCTGCTCTCTTATCAGTCGACTGAAGGCTGATCAAGAGGAATGTCTGAGGTGCAGTCAGCACAGTTTGGGTTGGTAACGGTTGCCAGGCAACACTGCTTCAGTCTGTAATAGTTGCCAGGCAGCACAGCTTCAGTTTGGCAACCACTGCTACACAGCCAGATATAGCTTTTTTTTCTCTCTCACTCTGTTTAGTGCCTACAACTCATTGGCTGAAAAGTGCCAAGCCCAAAATAGTGAATGAATCCTTTTTTTGCTGGCATTTGGCCTCAAATTCCCTGAAGGATGTAATTGGAAGACCCTAAATTCTGGTATCATTATCTTTCTTTTCTCGCCTCTTTCCGTCTGCTTTTGTAGAAGTCTGAAAGACTGTAAATAAATCACTGTTCCTCATTTTAAAGAGGATGTGAGTTAAAAAGGAAGTTGATTTTTCTTCTGCATGCATGTCTGTTGTCATGGCAACAGCATGGTAATGGCAGCCCAGATCTGAAGTTGTAACAGAGTGCATTAGAGCTCGTCTCAGGAGAACTACTACATTATGTCATTCACAGTGCTTCATAGGGAGGCAGTATCAATATTTCCTTACACACGAGATTCTTGCTTGGTATCGATACCTCTAAAAATATCAATATTAAAGTGATGTCAATATTAAATGTGGGTTTTTGAGAATACTCACAATTTATGTTAATATTTTAGTTTAGTCATATTTATGCAATAATGAAATATCTTCTTAATAGTGATGATATAAAATACTTGTGTATGAAATGTTTAAAATAATTTGTCCTCAGTTCTCTTGGTGTGAATGCCCATTATGTGTCGTAAGTGGAATTTGCTTTTAACTGTAATGGTCTTTCTTCTAAAAAGAAACAATATTTAAAAAGTTGTATGCAAACCGATGGGACCAGCAAAAGCCTATACAGTTGACTGACAACTTCTTCATCCACAACAATGGCCTATGCACACAAACTTTTAATTTTCAGTCAGCCAGCCCAAGCGCTTTCGGTTAACTCTTTCTGTTAAAAAATTGTCAGGTTTAAGATCTGTTTTCTTTAAAAATCAGTGATCTTCACTGCCTGATAGATATACGATTTGAAGTGGGTCTTAGATCGGACAGGAAGCACTGGATTAAATTCCAGTCCCCCCTGCAATGTCTTTAAAACATGACAATTTACTTTACCCCAGTATTGTCAATAGAAGTTCTGCGCTAGCCTGCTACTACTAATGGCGTTTGCATTTACACAGTCTCTCATCTAGTTTTACGCTTGAACACCTAAATGAATGCTGAAGTCTATTTAACTGTTGTAATTACATTACAACATCGATGCTGTTAAAAGAACCTTATAATATTGAAAATAGTCACATTAAGCTTTCACCGGAGGTCTATCATTGGCTGAAAAACACTAGCTGTGCACATTTCTGTTTTTAAAAATATTTCCTTTAAAAGAAAAGGAATGGAGTTTTTAACTTGCACAAAACTGCTTATTTTAGTCAGAGTTTGAGACTGAAGTCCATTTGGGGATGAGTGTTTTTGCTGAACAATTCAAAATGGAGCCAAAGCAAGATCAGCCACTGAGACTATTTGAAAAATGGTCATTTGATTACTAATTAAATCAGTGTCTTTCAGCAAGTCACTTGGTTGCTATCAACTGCCATAATGATGTAATCAGCAGAAAGTGTCACAAAAAAACCCACACTGACAGTGTGTCTGAAACAGTATATCTGCTCCACAAACCAGGATCAAGAACCAGAACTAACAGATGTTTAATTAATAGAATGTAAACACAAATGTACAAAACACCAGATTTACATGTTTAAATTTTATTTGAAAAAATACATTAAATAATTAAGATTGCTTCCCAGTGGCTGCAGCTGGAAGGGCATCCGCTGCGTAAAACATTTGCTGGATAAGTTGGCGGTTCATTCCGCTGTGGCGACCCCAGATTAATTAAGGGACTAAGCCGAAAAGAAAATGAATGAATAATTAGGATTAAGGACCACATGTATTCAGGTCCTTTTATTGCCGGTGTCTGTAATATGGCAGAGTTCTCCCTGGCACTGGAAAGGAGGTGGAGAACAAACAAATTTAAATAAAATAAAAATTTAAATAGATAAATATAGAACAAATGGGTGGTGGGCCACTGGCAGTCCCTCAGGGTGACTATACTGCCAAACTGAAAGCATAACAAAACACAACCTCAAGGCCTGGTCCTATATCTCCTCTTCCACTGCTGTATAAGGTTACCTAAATCCTTTAAGTTCAATACCTTTCACCTTTATACTGTATAACTGCAGGTTAACTATGTTTATATGTAACAACTTTAACTAATAAAGGTAGTAATTAGTTAATTAGTTAAAGTTATTAGTAACTAATAAAGGTATAGTAACGTATGACCGCAACTTTTCTCATTTTGATTGTAGTGCAATAATTAGCACCTTTTGTATTGTTGCTTTAATACAATAATTATTGTGAAAAGCGCTCTATAAATAAACTTGAATTGAAAAAGGTCCAGAGCTCTGTTGTGAGACTCAAGACAGGTGGCACACACAGGTCACACAGTAGTGAGTATGCCACAGCCCTCGGTTCGTTCTCATGGCTCTCTGCCCCGACCCACTCACTCCTGTGTCATATCAGCTCTGCATCTGACTTCGATGTACTGCTTGGATAAATCAATAATCTTCCTCCTATTTACTCTTTATCTTGCATCCTAGTTTCTCTGCTGCTCTGTCAATGTCTGATATTGCAAAGCTCCTCGTAAAGATGAGACTAATCAAGTAACTGGGGCTTCCTGGTGTTTGGATCAATGTATGATCAATGTATTATTCAGTTGGAAAAGAAAAAGGTGTAAAACTTATCCATCGTATTATCATATTGACTTTGATTTCTCTTTCTCCTCAACAGACTTGTCGAAAAACCGTTTTTGTGAAATCCCCCCAGAAGTTTGTATGTTTGCACCGCTGGAGTCATTAAACCTCTACCACAACTGCATAAAGATCGTTCCAGAGGCCATTGTCAACCTACAGATGCTCACTTACCTGAATATTAGGTAATGCACACACATTGTGATGCCTTCTTCTGTTGGTTCGCTCAATCAGCTCATTTTGAAGACTTTCTTGCACTGAAAACCCGAATAAGTTAACTGAACTAAATTAATTGAGTAAACTTGTTGCCTCAATTTAATTGAGTAATGGAGTCTCCCAAAACTTGCATATTTAAGTTTAATTAACTTGCTGGATTTGTAGACTATACTTAAATTGTTCAGTACACCAAACTAAGTACTAAGTTTGGCGAACTGATTAATTTAAGTATATTCTACAAAACCGGCGAGTCAAATGAACTTAAATATGCAAGTTTTGGGAGACTCAATTACACAATTAAATTGAGGCAACAAGTTTACTCAATTAATTTAGTTCAGTCAACTTACTGTATTAGAGATTTCAGTGTGTGTGTGTATGTATATATATATATATATATATATATATATATATATATATATATATATATATATATATATATATATATATATATATATATATATATATATATATATATATATATATATATATAGTAACTGAATGAAATGTCTGTCACTTGTTTTTTTTTGTCATCCATGGAATAATGTAAATAAAAGTGATGTTCTAATGGAACTACAGGGCACTAGAGGTGTATTGTGAAGTCCTAGTTGGGAAACTTTGCGTTTTAAGCTCAGCCTCAGGACTTCCTTATTGTCCAGGTAACTGAATGTTTGGAAAATGTATTAGTATGCTGTCTGAATAAGGTTTGACGTTTGGATACCATCATTATGAAGTTTCATTCCTCAATTATCTGCAAGTCCTTAAATCAACACAAAAGTAGATCAACATGTTTCAACACATTCAATGTTTTTTATTTCAAATCAGTGACCAGTTTTTTCCCATATATTTATTTTATTTCTCAGGTGGAAAATTAGTTAAATTAAAGAATAAGGTATTCAAAAATAAAGTTAAGAAACCGGCAATATCTTTGAAACTTCTCTCAAAACAAAACAAAACAAAACAAAACAAAACAAAACAAAACAAAACAAAACAAAACAAAACAAAACAAAACAAAACAAAACAAAACAAAACAAAACAAAACAAAACAAAACAAAACAAAACAAAGGATAGTCTTTTCCTTAAGTTAAGCATCAAAAAAAAAAAAAAAGGTCTCTGATTCGGAGTAAAAAAAACATTGAGTGCGTTTGTACTTTTGTGTTGTCTTAAGTCCTTTGGCTGAGCTTCAAACGCAAGGTTTCACAAGTAGGACTTCAAAATGCAAACAGCTTGAAGTAGCTCCAAGGAACCATGCAATCCCTCTACCACAACTGAGTCTCTTCTTCATTCACCCACTCACCTATTATACATTCCAGGTGTCCGACCAGCGCCCTCTATTGCCCTATAGTTTCATTAGAACAGCATTTTTATTTCCATTATTTCATGGACGACAAAAAACAAGTGACAGACATTTCATTCTGTGACTATATCTATCTATATATATATATATATATATATATATATATATATATAGTTTAAATATTTTAAACAAAAAATAAGTAGCCATTATTTACATTATGATGAATAATTATACCTGAAGCCATTTGTTTTCTGATTTAAAAAATGACCTTGCACTTAAAAGGTTGCACATATTAGAATTTTTCAGTCAAGACTACATTGTGAAAATGACTTTTTTTTTCAAAGGATTAATTATGATTTTGAGCTCACTACACTTGAAATCTTAAGTTTATGCAGTTTCAAGGTACATAAGTTAAATTAACTAATATTTTTAAGTGATAGGACCAAAATGCTACATTTTAAGTTATGTTTAGTCAACTTTACTTAATTGCTTAAGACAACACTAGGGTTTACAGTGTGGTATCTGGCCTTTGTGCTATCTAATGTTGTTTAAGCACTGTATTATCCGTTATTATTATTAGTACTGTATAATTATTAAGTATTATTACAAATGAAACATCAGTTTACAGTCAAGCCTGAAATTATTCATACCCCTGGTAAATTCTGAGTTATTTTTTACAAGGGTTACACATCAAAGATCGGAAAGCTCCAGATACATATAAATCAAATCAAAACATTACATTTCTTCTCAACCACTTTCCCCAGTATGAAGAAATCTTATAGGATTATTGTCTTAAGGAAAGCGTCAGTATTTCCATATCATACAGCTCTTTCGCAATGTCATACCATTCACCAACAGATAGAGGATCTCCTTGAGCCCTTTCTATGCAATGGTCTTTTTACTAGTTGTTAGCAGTTTATTAAGGAGATATGTATAATTTTTTGGTATTTTTGAAGAATAAATTCCCAGATACATTTGAAGTCAGAATTATTAACCCCCTATTTTCCACCCAATTTCTGTTTAACAAAGAGAAGATTTTTTCAACACATTTCTAAAGATAATAGTTTTATTAACTCATTTCTAATAACTGATTATCTTTGCCATGATGACAGTAAATAATATTTGACTAGATATTTTTCAAGACACTTCTATACAGCTTAAAGTGACATTTAAAGGCTTAACTAGATTAACTAGGCAGGTTAGGGCAATTAGGTAAATCATTGTATATCGATGGTTTGTTCCGAAGACGATTGAAAGAATGTATAGCTTATAGGGATTAATAATTTTGACCTTAAATGGTTTTCAAAAAATTAAAAACTGCTTTTATTTTAGCCAAAATAAAACAAATAAGACGTTCTCCAGAAGAAAAAATATTATCAGGCATACTGTGAAAATTTCCTTGCTCTGTTAAACATTATTTGGGAAATATTTAAAAAAGAAATTAGTTTTGAAATTACATTCCAGATTCAATCCTATTATTCCATTTATCTCTTTATTCAGATCTTGCCAATAGGTGTGAATATTGCTTTTGCTTTTTGATAATTGACTTTGCCACTTCTGTTTAATATATTTAAAAAATCTTTCCTAAAAGAAAACAACTGTAGGAGGTTGAATTGATGTTTGGCTCTTGTTGTTGCTGTTATCTCATTAGCGAAAAGCAAAAGATGCTAAAAACTATTTACCAAAGGCTATTGAAACTAACCCTTGTATTTTGTTGTTTTCAGTCGAAATCAGCTGTCTGTTCTACCCAAGTTTCTCTTCAATCTTCCTCTGAAAGTGCTGGTGGTCAGCAACAATAAACTCCCTTCTGTTCCCGATGAGATCGGAAAGGCCAAAGACCTCATGGAACTGGTGAGTATGTAAATAAAAATACACATGTTGTAATATTAAGCGTCAGTCCGTAATGTTTGTATACATACAGTGTATGCGTTTTCTCTGTTCAGGACATCAGCTGTAATGAGATCCAGGTGCTTCCTGCTCAGATGGGGAAACTCCTTGCATTACGAGAGCTTAACATACGGAGAAACTGCCTACAAGTGTTGCCAGATGGTACAGACACAAGTCATTGACATGTCAACAGAAGCATGAATCAAATAAAACATACAGAAGCTTTGTTGTACATAAACTTACAGCACTGTGGGAATGCTAGTTATGCTGCAAGCCCTTAGTTTTAATAACTTTTATTAGTTCTTAATAACTTTTATTAAGAATTTATTTTCTTTTTCTTCACAGAGCTATCCGATCTGCCGTTGATCAGGCTGGATTTCTCTTGTAATAAGATCACAGAGATTCCCACTTCTTACCGCAAACTCAAGCAGTTACAGCACATCGCGCTCGACAACAACCCCATGCAGTCTCCTCCTGCTCAGGTGAGTCTGTACTCATCCTTCAAGGGCCCTATGCTTTCTGAAATATGGAAAATGTAAACAAAATTGCAGGATCCACTTCTGAAAATGGAATTGGCTGATTAATGCAGATTTTGGATGAATATATTAACGTTCTGCAGTGCTATAAATCTAAACAAATTGAAATATGAAATGTGAATATTAATCAACCAAAGCACATTGTTTAAATTTAACAATTGTGTACTCAATCACGTGTGACAATCATACAGTTTCAGTCTGTTACCTCAATATATGAGACATGAATATGTTAACTTGATTTCAGATTATGCTCTGAGAGCCACTTTACAAGTATTTGACTGTTTTATCATCATTATGTGCACAGAGAAAGTCAAGCCTGTCAAAATAAGGTGCTCTGTAAAGTGATGTAATTACATTGGTGTTTAAGTAGAATAAGAAGAATAGAATTCTCTCAGTATTATGATAATAATAATAATTACATTAATAAAAATAATAATACTATTATTAATAATACGGAATACTTACACTGTTGTCGTTCAAATGTTTAATTTTAACAGTATTTTTTCTATTATGTTTTAGGTTAGGTTTTAGCTAAACTCTTATTAAATAATTTTCCTGAATCAATTAATGATTTCAATCATTTGGACAGGCTTTTTTTGGATTACATAGTTTTAATTAGGCTTATACAGTTGAGTTCCAAAAAAAAAGCAGAATTCAGACTTAAAAATGGAAAACAAACATTTGGAAAACTAATATGAATTTCATGTGAATCTGCTCTTCTTTTGTGTGAATCTCAAGCTGCTGATTTGCTTTATTGTCCATTGACCCTGTTGATAATTTCTTTTCCTTTGGCGCCATCTAGTGTCTGTCACTGTTAAATCCACAAAACATCTCGCATATTGATTCAATAATGATCTGGAGAAATTGTTGTTATTTATATCTCACCTAGCCACATGAGCCAAGAATCCCCTCAAACTAATTATAATACAAGCAAACAGAAAACAAATAAATAAATAGGAATATGGCAAGTCAAGGAAATTGCAGTGTATAGATTTTGTCTGAGAAACAGCATAAGACCTCATTGGTACCATCTGGGCCAGATTTATGTGTAGCTACATGCTTACATACCCTTTATTTCACTGTTATGCTTAAAAAACTCATTTACTACTTAAAGGAAAACTATAAAGTATTGTAAAAAATATTGTATGTACTTAAGCTCAGTGGTAAGCACTCTCACCTCACAGCAAGCTGATTTGCATCCCAGCAGGTCCAGTTGACATTTTTGTGTGGAATTCAAAGTCCAAAGTGGCTTTGCGGCTGGAAGGGCATCTGCTACGTAAAACATATGCCAGAATATTTGGCTGTGGCGACCTCTGATAAATAATGGACAAAGCTGAAGGAAATGAACTTATGTACTTAAGGTTACAATTTATTTAGCCTATGTCACAAATAATTCATTCAATGGATTCAATGTGTTTAATGTGTTTTCAAATGTGTTCAATGTGTTTTCAAAAAGAAATAGTTTAAGTTTGACTGGACGATATATTGATCTAAATTTGCCGCTTCAGCAGTTTGTTGTGGTGATCAAAAATCATAAAGGCTGAGTTTAATTCAACAAATGCTGTGCATCCAGAAAGCATTCACAGCATGCACTCTTCTACATTTTGCTATGGTACAGCCTTATTCCAAAATAGATGCAATTAATTATTTTCCTCAAAAATACAATATTGTCTTGGAGGACTACAAACAGTTCCTTGGCCTTATGCCCTTGGATGCATTTATACTTTCTGCATGCACAGTAAATGCTTGAGAAGTAATAGGTAATGCAGATCCAGCCAGCACATCCAGCCAGTAATTCTTGCAGAATAAACCCGACAGGCTTATCAGAAAGGGCTTACATAAGACTGAATGGATTTATTTTGCAAAAACAACCATCTAGATGTACATTATCCTGCTTATTACACAGCTACTTGCCACAAAACGAAACTATTAGAAAAAAAAACATTGATCTGAGCTGTAACAGCATTTTAGTAGCTTTTTAACTAAATGTTAAGCTTCTTAACTGGGGTGCGTTTCCCAACAAAGAGATAACTCGTGGCTGAACTATCATAGTATGATGCATCATTTGGGTAAAGACATGTAGTATAGAGTATTTCCCAAAACCGTAGTTTCTCTGTCGCAGATCCATTGTTGAACCACGTTAGTTATAACGTAAAACGTCCATAATGATGCTCTAAACGAGTTGGAGTAACTTCTTTAGAGAAAACCCTCATCATTTTTGTACAAATTATATTGTTTAACATGCACTGGCATTTAAAAAAATCCAATGTTAGTTTTGGTAAACGCATGCACTCGCTTTCCATATTAATTGAAATATATGAAAACAGCACATACAGGGCTTATGTTTCCTTTACAAATATTATTGAGAACATTCCATATAAAATCACTAAGCTAACGCGTACTCTAATCTCATATATAAATCATATAAATTGTTAATGGTTATAGGACTAATTCACAGTAGGCTATTTATTAAGAAATGAAAAAAAAATCCTACATAATAACAATATTAATAATAATATTAATAGTTAATATGGAGACATAATAAGAGAGACGTAACAGATATTCTGCTTTTAAATAATAGGTTACCTATAACTTTTATTATGAGCCACGGCTGCGTTCAAAAAGGCATAAATGTCTTCAAAGTGCACTGTGAGGGGAGCACAATTGTAAACATGAAGATCGCTAAAACTGAACTGTAAAAATACTTTGAACGCAAATTACACGTCAGAGAGATGACCTTAATGTTTTTTTTTTTTAATCATTCTAAGTGTAATTGTTGGAACGTTCTAAACGAATAGGGCATAGGAGAGATAACTGGGATTAGAACACAACCAGGAACTATGCTTCTAAATACAGCTCTAGAGGTAGGTGTAGTTGCAATGCAGTTTGCGAATGCTTGTTGGAACGATGGATTTGGGAAACGCCAAATCAACAAACTATGTTTGTAAAGACGCAACTTGAAACCTTAGTTGGCTAACAATGGTTTTCGGAAACACACCCCTGAATGCTTGCACTATATGCTAACCTACTCTTTATTATTATCCACTTGCAAAATGGTGTCAAACAGTAAGAATAGTGGTGTGACAGATAAGCAATATTTACTTCCTTACGAAGACTCCATAGCTTTAAGAAAACATTGTGCAATTATGAGTGTGCTTCACACAGGTGAGTGGGCTGGACAAACCACCCGTAGAAATACTCTTCTCTCTATTTACACACCAGACACTTTCTTATAAACTCTGTTTTACAAAGATTCAATAAGACGACACAAATGCGTACTTCATTGTTGGTCTAACAGTACACTGAAGTCACGGTTTGGTATGTTTAAGTTTAAGGCAAGGGTTGTGAGCTTCTCTTTATAGTAGCAAGTATTCATAACAACAGTTTTTTTTGTGGTAACACACAGTATAGACAATCTAGATTAGGTGCTTTTTCCAGAGTGCTGCATCTTGTGTGTTTTAAGACCCAAATATGCTTTCTGTATGAATGGCTCCTACATTGTTGCACTGCTGTGGACTTTTTTTGGCTAAATTCTGTGACTTGCATATCTGGACCGACTGTATTCATCGTCGGAGTTTCCAGTGTTGTGTTCATATTTATGTTTATTTATGTAGCACCGTGGTCTTGCGAGACAGGACATTTTGTTCCACTGTATTAACACACATGTAGGCCTGTCACAATAATCAGTATATCGACTTCTCACACAACACATGGCCATGAGCTCAATCATTTAGGGATGCAATATATATCACCCATACATAAAAACAATTCTAGCAACATTTTAGCTGATTGCACAACCTCTCTATCTATGTTGGCGGTAGAGATACACTTAAGTATTTACTATAAATTACTATAGTATATTTTCATGTGGGTGTCTGTCAAGTGAAAATAGATCTGGTAGCAGATTTCGTAGCCTCTGTTAATTTTTACATTGCACTTTTTTGTTAACAGTTATTGTTATTTATTTAGGATATGTGTTTTCACATTCTGATTATTAAATTGTTAAAATGGCTATAATTAAATGAAATATTCTAGTATATGTGTGTGAATTAGTGTGAATGGGTGTTTCCCAGTGTTGGGTTTCAACTAGAAGGGCATCCGCTGTGTAAAACATATGCTGGATAAGTTGGCGGTTCATTCCGCTGTGGCGACCCCGGATTAATAAAGGGACGAAGCCGAAAAGAAAATGAATGAATGAATGACTACATCCATTATACTTGTATTGTCAATTTCTATCAACTTTAACCTGAGTTAAGACAACTTTGTATTTAAGTGATAACTTTAAACTTTAAAATTTAAGGCAGCACGAATACTTACTTTTTTAAGTTGAAACAACAATTTTCAGTTTAGCATCTATTCGGCAATATTACTTGTGTACTTTGGCATGTATAATATGTAGTCATGTCTATTTCCCTTCAAGTCTTTTTGTAGAATAGCAGTTACCAGACCACATTGCCATGGTGGAATACAGTATATTTAGTTGCCAGTTTGATATTCCTGTAAGGAGCCTGTGAGCGTCACACTGTGCCCTTGATTTACCCAGAATGCATTTTTATTTGGCTCAGTCACGTTACTATACCTGACTGTGGGCTCAAATGAATTTTTTTTTTGTTGGCAGCTGGTGTAGTGATGTAGTTCTAGTTATCAAACCATCATATTCTGAATGTTCAGATTGAATCTTATTGTCCTTCACGTTTGAGAAAACAGTAGCTTAGCTGCTAAATGTTCTTCCTTTTCCTTGTTTCTCAGAAAAATGTTCTGAGGTAAACAATTGCGTGAATAAGGTTTTTTGAGCTGAAAATCAATCAAAAGGTTTGTCTTCCAGCAACAAGACGTTTTGGAGAACATCCAGTCCCTTGACTGAGATTAACCTCTTTTCAGATTTGGTTGGAATGTCCCTCAGTCTATGTTTAGTCTTTCCTTGGAAATGCAGTTTGGCAATTTTCCCTAAGAGAAAGTCAAGTGACTTTGTTGATTTTGTCGTTTTATTACTGTACATATTTTAAAAATACAAGCTGAACAGGTTTATGAGCAATAAATCCACTTTTACTACAATTGTTGCATTTTACTGAATCTGAACAGTGATGTAAGAA
This sequence comes from Danio aesculapii, assembly GCF_903798145.1. Lineage (NCBI taxonomy): Eukaryota > Metazoa > Chordata > Actinopteri > Cypriniformes > Danionidae > Danio > Danio aesculapii. The sequence goes on along the minus strand of NC_079439.1, from coordinate 38,630,679 downwards.
TGAATGCTGGTTCAAACGTTTGCCGTTTGAGAGAGTTTTTTCAAATGTTATGTGTCGAAAATTATTTTCGAAATTAATTTTGCAGCTAAAAGTTAATTTAGCATCATATTGTAGGTGCACTTTCACTTTTTGAAAATGACATTTGTTCAGAATAACATATTACATTTTTTGGTGATTAAAAATCAGGGTTATCCTATCAGACACTGTCATTTTGTTGTTTATATATGAATATAAATATGTCTTAAAACATGATATCTGTTTAGTTATTTTATGCAAATAAATTGCTTTAAATGACAGCATGTTTAATGGTACACATGGTAAGAAATAGGGCTGCACAATATATTGTTTCAGCATCGATATCTCAATGTGTGTGTCCACAATAGTCACATCGCAGGATATGCAATGTTGAGTTGCAATTATAATTGATCAGCAACAGTTGAGAATACATGAGATTTGTGGAGTCATTGCAAAATATAACCATAACAGAGTGGAACTTTTCCATTTGCATGTGTTTTAAAGGCATTTCAAGAGAGTATAAAGCATTTAGGCACAAAGAAATACGTTTGAAACTTTTAATGAGGAATTATTTTATTTTACATTTTGTTATTAAATTTCCATACCTGAAAAGGGTTTGACTCTTCTGAAAACTATTAAGCACTGTTTTTTTTACTTTTTTCTTTGCTCTATTGTAATTATTTTTGCTCGCAATTTATTTATTATTTTTTATACAGTTTAAGTCAGAATTATTTGCCCCCCTTTGAATTTTTTTTCTTTTTAAATATTTCCCAAATGATGTTTAACAGAGCAAGGAAATGTGGAAGTCTTATTTGTTTTATTGCAGCTAGAATAAAAGCAGTTTTTAATTTAAAAAAATCATTCTAAGGTCAGAATTATTAGCCCCTTTAATCTATTTTTTTTTCTCGATAGTCTACAGAACAAACCATTATTTTACAATAACTTGCCTAATTATCCTAACCTGCCTAGTTAACCTAATTGACCTAGTTAAGCCTTTAAATGTCACTTTAAGCTGTGCTCTCCGTTAAACAGAAATTAGGTAAAAAAAATAAACAAAGGGGCTAATAATTCAGGGGGGTTAATAATTCTGACTTCAACTGTACATGATTCACACCCTTATAAAATTAGCCCCAATCGATCCTAATTAATGATTTCTTTCCAAATAAAGCTATTCCAGCCATCTGGTGAAATTGTATTCATATCACAATATATATTGCACAAAAACAAAATATCGCAATGTCAGATTTTTCCAAAGTCATGTAGACCTAGTAAGAAACATCAGTAGTTTACAGAATGAAACAAAAATTGCATTTGGTTCAAACACACAACTATAAATTGCAAATCCAGAGAAACTGAAATGTCGAAGTGGTCTCTTAAATCGTGTCTCTTTGATGAATAGAATGTTTCAAAAGACAGCAGTTTTGTGATGTCTCATCTTTTCTCTGTTTGTTAATTAATCTTCTGTGCTTTTAGATCTGCCTGAAGGGAAAGATCCACATCTTCAAGTATCTGAACCTGCAGGCATGTCGTCTGGATAAAAAGCCTGACACACTTGACCTGCCTTCTCTGGGAAAACGCTGTTTACCTCAGCAGCTGACTGACAGGTCCGTACAGCCTTTTGCCATCTATTTATTGCAATCTACCAACAACACCAATTTTAGAGCCCCAATGAATCATGTCATAAACACGTATCTGTATTCGCTCAGGGATTTCATGCTGCACCCGTGATTCACATAAACACTTTTTAAATCTTCCATTTTTTTAATGTCACTGAAACCTCATCTACTTGTATCCACAAATATTTGTCTCTGTTTATATCTACATCATATTTTCTATCATATATTTTTGATTGGGAGCAATGTATAGCAGTTGCTGACACTAGCCAGGTTACCATCCTCAGTTGAAGCAAATCTTTTTAAAGTTCGCCAAAAAAGAAAAAAATCTCAAATTTGAATGTTTTTTCCTCATCGAGATGTTAGAGCAACTGACTGTAGTATTAGTAACCTAACAGAAAACAAGGCAAGCATAAAGCAGACAGGACTGCAGTTAGAAACAATTGGGCAAGTTATAATTGTAAAACAATATATATTCAAAAAGGCGGCAACACCAAAGGTCCAAGATTGCTAATTTTAATTAAAAAAGGCTGACATAAAACATGTAACAATTTAAGCACAAGGCTCTTCATTAGACAGTGTTCATCACAGTAAGGTGCTCCTTTTTGTACACTTCCAGATCACATGATCTATGAACTTAGATATTCAAAATTGCTTCATTTCATTCCAGCTATCAGTTTATTGAAAGGAAACTATGATTATGTGCTATTGGTAGGGCCAGATGGAATCTGCGGATGTTTTTTGCTATTTTTGCGGAGAATTTTAGTAAAAATCTGCAGATTTCTGCTGAATTAGTTTGGCAGTATCATAACTAAAACCTTAATATGTGAAATAAAAAAATATCTTTTTTAAACTTTTATTTAATGTTTAAAATGCAAATACAATTAGATTCACTTTATTTGGTAAATAAAGCGAGTCTCTCATATAATATATCTGCTGAAAAACAGAAAATATTACTGTACAAACTGTATTGTATATAAATCAGATGAACATTTTCATATTAGTCAATAATATTACTGTAATTAATTAAAAAACTGAATAAATATAGATTTACACACATTTACTCAAGTAAGTAAACAGAATTAAAGATGGGCTAAAAATCTGCAGAATTCTGCGCGTGCAGATTCCGTGTGGGCCTAGTTATTGGTCTCCCTGTTTAACTGTGTATGTGTCTTTGTTTGTGTAGTATGGAAGATTTCTATCCCAGTAAAAACCACGGCCCTGACTCAGGTATTGGCAGTGACAATGGTGACAAAAGACTGTCGACTACAGAGGTAATCACATGTAAATGCTTTTTTTTTTTATCTCAGAATGGGCAAAGCAACCTCCAGTTTTGCAAGATCATCATGTCTGACACATTGGATCTAGCTTTAGAAATCATTGTAGATTTGTTAAAATCAGGGATATTTTTTTTTTTTTTGGCAAAAAAATCAGTGCACAAAATTTGCATTGTGCAGTTAGCCTATGGAATATATAGTGGTTTAACATGTAACATCCTTGGAATTTGCCTCAATTATGTCTATTTTGCAAGTTTAAGTAATTGAACTCAATTTTTACTAACTAGACACCATGCAGCAAGCAATTTGGCTGTCTACACATCAAAACACTTAAATATCAGGCAGTCATTCATTTAAATATCAGTCACTGCACTCCCTACAAAATGGTGAGCGTTATAATCTAATGAATACATATTAAAACAATTGAACTTTATTAAACATACATAGGCTGATGTACTAATAGTACTGATGTTGATGATTTTCAAACCATTTGCCAAGATCTGCTGCTGCTTTCAATAATATAGCAATAAATGTTACGGAAAATTGTGATCAAACTCACATGGGTAGCATGAGGTTAACACCGATTATAGCACATAATCAGTACCTGAGGTGATCATTGTCTTTGTAGTTTGCTGTTTTGCTGCGACGTTGCAGAAATAGTAATGTTTCTTAAATCGAAATTTTGTGCGTTGCAATTAGTTTAACATGAAAAGATACCATTTATCGTGACACGTGTGTAGTTAGGACACAGTGTTATGGCTCCTCTTTCTTCCCCCTCAACCCACCAATAACCTGCATATTATTAGCATCTCTATGATGATTGAAACATTATATACAAAGAAAAAATAATTAAGTAAAGTTCCTTGCCACTCTCTCCAAATCAAACAATTTATCACCACCACCAGGTACGGCACATTGCACCATTGCATTTAAGAATGTATACAGTAGGTTAAGTCATCTTTGTTGGGTATAGTTTGGGAGCACACCTAGAAATGGTATACCTTTAGGTGACATGTATATTTAGAGTCTTCGTAGCCTACTAAGATCCAATGTTACTGTAAAATATAGCCCAGAACATTAGATGATTTGGGAGCAGACATCACTGTTATTTTCATACAATCGGACATTACCCATGTAAAACAGAAAAAAAGGTTTTATTCCTTTTGATGTCAGAAATAAAATGCAAAAAAGGTATAGATTTGCTTACAATACATATATGGTTGCATACCATTAAAGGATTGTATGTAAAGGTCAATCTGTGATTAGCCCACTATTATGCTTGAATCTAAGTGTAAAAAATAAAACACAATTCACAGTATTACTCCATGGTTTTTTTAGAGAGCATACTTTATTATTATGCTTTTACATTATTCAATTCTGCAGATATTTTTTACATACAGTACACTAGATAGTAGCAGTAGCTCGATTGTTTTGGAAAAGCAGTTCATGCAGTTGCTGCTGCGGCAGTAAAAATAGCAAAAACTGCGGCAGTACATCAGTCTGTAACACAAAAGTCATTCAAAAACTGCCATGCCATATTATGAACAGGACTGCAAAGCACAAATAATATGAGAGCTTTTTTTAGCCATTTAGTGGGATCCCTAACCTGTATATTTGACATTAAGTTTTGGCAACTCAATACAAATTGTCACTTTTTTTCACAAGGAAGTCTCCGCTCACAAAACAAAACAGGCATTCATCAAACTAAAACCTAGTGTGACTAATGAAATGAAAGCCTTGCACTTTTGCAGAAAGATCTAATTTCCGCATTGCAAAATAAGGCGGATAGTACAACGAAGAGCTGTAAATACAATGAAAACAGTTTTTCACTTGATGGGAAAAGATATCACACATTAGCACAATAGCTCTTGATTAGTTGAGCTGGAAACACCAGTTGAGCATGACGAAAGATGATCTAGTTGGATGATCGAAGAATTTTGTTGTGGGAGTAAAAGAACTGTCAATAACGTAAAGAGTTTTCCAGCAGGTGTCTTACAAAACAGACAAAAAAATCTTGTGTTTTCTCTTTCTCCTGTTCTGCAGCCATCTGACGATGACACCATGAGTCTCCACTCTCAAGTGTCAGAAACGGCGCGAGCTGACGCACACATACTGCTCACAAAGCTGGACTCAAACAAAGGTGTGCTTTCAGCATTAGAAATACTAACCACAGATCATCTTTCTTACAAGTACTGACTCACTGTTGCATGCTTTTCCCTGGAAATGCTGTTATATTGACATCTTTAGTCTTTTACCCCCTCACAGTGTATTTTTTTAATACTGTGGTTCACCTGTCATGTGTTAATTTATTAATTGAGTCATAGTTGCTGATACTTTGCCCTGCTGCTTTAAGATTAGCTTGATGTTTTGTTGTGCCAGATACAATAGTAATAACGTCATAATAAAAACACAATATATATACAGTTAGGTCCATAAATATTTGGACATCGACACAATTGCAACATTTTTGGCTCTATACACCAACACAATGGATTTGAAATAAAACAAACAATATGTGCTTTTACTGCAGACTGTCAGCTTTAATTTGAGGGTATCCAAATCAGGTGAACGGTGTAGGAATTACAACAGTTTACATATGTGCCTCCCAGTTGTTAAGGGTCCAAAAGTAATTGGACAGTTGGCTTCTAAGCGGTTCCATGGCCAGGTGTGTCTCATTTCCCCAATTACAATAAGCAGATAAAAGGTCCAGAGTTCATTTCAAGTTCACCTATTTTCATATGGAATCTGTTACTGTCAACTCTCAAGATGAGATCCAAAGAGCTGTCACTATCAGTCAAGCAAGCCATCATTAGGCTGAAAAAGCAAAACAAACCCATCAGAGAGATAGCAAAAACATTAGGAGTGGCCAAAAAAACTTTTTTTGAGAATTCCTAAAAAGTAAGAACGCACAAGTGAGCTCAGCAACACCAAAAGACAACGGAAAACAACTGTGGTGGATGACCAAAGAATTCTTTCCCTGGAAAAGAACACCCTTCACACCAGTTAGCCAGATCAAGAACACCCTCCAGTAGGGAGATGTGTGTGTGTGTGTCTGTCAGAATCAATAATCAAGAGAAGACTACACCAGAATGAATACAGAGTGTTCACCACAAGATGTAAACCATTGGTGAGCCTCAAAAACAGGAAAGCCAGATTAGAGTTCTAAAAAAGCCTTCACGGTGCTGGAACGACATTCT